>NC_092797.1:7014015-7182544 GCF_918797505.1 Bemisia tabaci | reverse complement strand
GAAAATGTGCTGTCTGTTATGCTGACTTTGAACTACATAAGAGACAGCACATTTTCGGAGTTCACATAATGATGCTTAAGTAAAGCAATAAATCATCAGAAAGCGTTGTTATACGTAACCATTAGAAGATAAATGCGAAAAAATCCAAGTGATTATCATTTCAACTAGAACAATGACCTACAAATGTGCTGTCTGTAACAGCGACAAACCTATTCCAGTTAATGTGAAACAACCACCCAAGACCTATTAGAAATCGTAGGCCCCACACAGCCTTAACTATACAGCAGCCGGTGTGACATCACATGGGCTGCTGACATGAGAGATACATTGTGGACCAATAATTCGATGTCTCTGAACGTTGAGTTCCAAAACTCGTCTTCCTGAGTAACTGATCTGTGCAATTGGTTCGTGCAATGTAAAAGGCATCATCAAAACATTTAGTCAACCCGCGGGAGGAAATCTAATGCACATTGAGCGCCCACGCAATCCACATTGAAACAAGTGAACAGCTACTAGAGCAGCCACCTTTTACAGGCATCATCAGCTTAGCTGGCATTGACTTTCTCACCACTAGCAAGCAATTTTCATGCAACCTTCTAGTAGTGACCACAGATTAACCGGGGCCCGATTGCTGGCATAGTCAACACTGCAATCGCTACTGGACAGCAGCATAGTAGACACTTGTAATTAGAATGTAAACAAGTGCCATCTAAGCTGACAACGCTCATTAAGGATCATATGCGAGGTTGCACTGCCGTCAGCAGGAGCAATTTAATGTCGGTCTCAGAGGCGGCGACTCGACTGCTGACCTATCTACATCCAATTCTTCAGCGTGTCAACTTCAACCCACCAAATTTAACGATGTTAAGATGAATTCTACGACGGTACTGACATGCATTCACTTAAGGTAAACATACTGAGAATTCGCAGAATGTAGAGTAGAAAACATAGCCCTGGCAGAAGTAGAGTGTTGGCTATCATAGTGGCGTCGCCAGTGGGGGCTGCCTGAATCTGCAGGAGAACGCGCAAAATCATTGGGGCCGGTGCAGTGATCAAAAATAAGAAATCTAGAACCTTCGTGTCAAGCAGAACTCAATACTGACAGAAAACAAGGCTAATTACTCAAATAACTGGGTCCCGACTGAAATAGGCTTACATACCCCTAAGTGGGGGGTACCCACGGATTTGGGAGAAAAGTTTGAGAAAATCTACTTTCATGGGGGAGAAGGCTAGATAGGGCGATCAGTGCACTACAAAAGCATCTTTGAGACATGAAAAGAATTAAAAATTGTAGAAAAGAAATCAAAACAGTAGGAACATGATCGCTGAAGTTGGGAGGATGGACAGGTAGAAATGCATCAAGATAGTTTGCTAAAAACAACACATACCTTCCGCAGTTGGCTATGATCCACTTAATATAGTAATAGACACGTTGCGTGGAAAACTTCAGTATACAAAAAACAATAATAAACAGTGAAAAATTAACAAAAATAGAGGACTGAAATATCTGGGAAAGCTCTTCTGCCGCACGAATTGGAAAATGGCGATGGGGAGCAGGCTACAAGCGGCACACGCCAGACAAAATTCTGCTACGCCACGCACAACCAATCACAGCGGAGATCTTAGCGTCACCCCGACAAAGCGGATCTGTATTGGACGAACACCAGACGCTCATGACTTTCTGAATGCTCCTCGTTCGAAAAATGAACCAATTGAAGCACAGGACTCCGCTATAATTTCTACGGGGTTCTCATTCCAGACAACAAAATCTTGCTCAAGACAAATTCTCAAGTTTGCTCAGCTAAACTTGAAAAGTGTTACTGCAACGTTGTCAAATGGCAAGAATCTCCACTGGGCTGGATGAAAATGTGTATCTTCAGAACGAAACGTAGCCTAATATTGCAACTCCAACAACCACAAGTTTCGACCCAAGCTTCATCTCCCTCTCCTCTTTTCCCCTTTACCTATACGCTACGGGCTTCGTCTTACTGACAATGAAAGTCTTGAACCAGGAGAAGTACTGGTGTGGTCCAAACAGCGCTCACATTCCCAGTCCTAGGATTTTTAATATTTCTCACGATATGTATACAAGATGAAGTACCTATTGATAATGTAAAGGTCCAAAGCCTTCATGTAAATACCTACACGATATTAAATCTTCATATTTACAAGACTGTTGATTATACATAGGCAGGGCCGGATTCACCTACTTGCCGCCTGTATTTTGCCGCCCCCTTCTCATTCGTTTTGAAACTCAATGAAAACCATCAAGTGAACGTGCCAGCGGCGAAGGGGTGCATAAGACGCATTTACTAGTGTTGAACACATTTTTTGGGAAAGCCCTATCAACACTACTAGCAAAAGTTCACGGAACTTTGCTCGACAGTTAAGTTCCGTAAACCTATCTCTGTGTGGACAAGGCCTTCCATTCATAAGAAATGAACGAAAAAATTATGAAAGAACAAACATATAATATGTGGTTTAATGATTTTAACTTCCGCCGCCGCGCCGCGCGGACAGCACCGTGTTTGGCGCGATGCGTGAAGTATTCCGACAGTCTTGTAGGCGCTATGCGTTTCACACCGACCGCTGCTGAACGCACTGTGTTGGACGCAATGCGTGAAGTATTCATGCATTCTTGTAGGCGCTATCCGCTTCACGCTGACCGCAATGACCACACTGTGTTTAATGCAATGCGTGAAGTATTCGTGCAGTCTTGTGGGCGCCAATATGTGTTACATGCCGATCGCCGCGCCGAGAGCGCTTTTCCTTTTCATCTCAAGTCCTCGTCATCATTTCTCTCCAAGTCGCCGTTCCAGGCCAAATTGAGTGTTTGGTTGCTCTCTTAACTCGGACTAATTTAAGGTGCTGTCTCTTGTATCACTCAGAGACGACAAAATTAGAAATTACTATACTCTCAGAAAATTAGAGATTTTGTCGCCTTTTCTCGTTTGTAATTTTTTTTTCTAAATCCGATTTTTTTTATACCTACACTTAAAAAATTGCAAATTTTTGCCGCCATAGGCCGCGGCCCATGCATGTGGCCACCCCCTTAATCCGGCCCTATGCATAGGTAAGAGGAAAACTTAATTGAGATGGAAATACGGGGTGTCCCAGGCTTAATGAACCCAACTTCATGGATCACTTTTTGGGTCAAAATAAGACACTTTCATTTTGTAAATTTTTTCCTGAAAACGCTTTTTTCGACACTCCAGCCCATCAAAGTTGAGAATTTTCCCCCAAAATTTTCCCATAGTTCTGCCCCAGAGTGTACAATGTTAATGAAAATTGAATCCGAAAATTGAAAATAAAAGGTAAATTATAACGTTCTTTTCATTTTTGGGTTTCAAATGCCTGCAATTTCCCGACCAGAGTTTGATAGTCTCAGACAGTGGTTGCCTCAGGGACTGGTTGTTAGGGACGGAGGGGGGGGGGGATGGGATTAAAAGTGCAGGATTAGCCCTTGTGGGCTACTTAAAGTAGGAAAAAAAAAAAAAAATCTCGTGGGAAGACGAAATGGCTGTAACTTATTTGAGCCTATGAAAATTTTTAGATTCTGACTGCACAACGTAAAAGCTTGCAATATTTTGAAAGAGGAAGGTAAGCCGTTTGTTTTACCAAAAACTGACGGAAAAGAGCATAATTGCGGAGTAAAAGCTCGTCTTCTGAATGCTCCGGAAAGGTAGGCTAACAATCAGCCATACATACATGCACTGGGGTCTCCTACTTTTACGGGCGCTTTTACCTCCCCAACCCATAAACAAATGTTAGCTGACTAGTTGTAATGGTTAATAAGGTGGAATTTATGGAAAAAATTGTTTAAAAAAACTCTTAAAATACCACAGTAGGTAGTTTTTCAAATATTTTTGACATCGAAAACTAAGTTAATATTTAAAGAGTTTTTTAACTTTTTTCCTTAAATTTTCCTGCTTGGAAATTTTACTTTCAAAAATTGCCAAAAAGGGTTCCTTAAGAAGAGAATTTTAATAGTTTTTAATAAAATGTGTCTTTTCGAAATTTAAGAGTTTTTTAAAAGTTTTTTCAACAGCCGTTGCTATATGTGCTAGGCTACTAGGTCGTTTTTTGTGTAAAGAAATAAATTCTTAATGAAGAATTTATGTTAGTGATAGAAAGTTTTAAAAGTGTTAGGGGACATTCTCATGAAAAAAGAACAGAATAGGGCTGATTCATAAAATTGAAAAGTTTTTTGATGTTTTCTCATTAAAATTATAAGTTTTCTAATTCTCAGTTCAAATTTTTCTATCTGCTACACAGCATATAAAAAGTCGTTTTAGAATTAATTAAGGCTGTTTAAAAATTACAAAAAATGTGTAGTATTTGATCCATTCATTTAAAACAAATGAAAAAGAACGAGGTAAAAAATATCAAAGTAAATTAAAAGAGTTCAGTGCAAATACGAATTGAAAAACATTTATTTATAGTGATTTACTTTCTTGAAACATAATATGTTACAGAGCAAATGAAATAATGTTATTTCAGGTAGAAACTACAGTAAAAAGATGAGTAATAGTAGGTATGCATGTTTCAAGAAGTAGGAACAGCACATCATGAAACACTTAAAAATGAACAAAAAATAAGAGTGCGACCGAACAGGATTGACGCAGTTGAATGAGACATTAGAAAAAATATTTGTTTTAAGGAACATACTCCAGACATGATAAAGAAACGAAGTGGTCAAAAAAATGATTTCTTGAGCAATGATGAAAACAAATGACTACTATTCAAAACGGAGAAAAAACATTTTTTTTTATAAACTGGCTTGATGCTGTAGTAACAAAAGAACAAATGAAAAAACAATTTCCTTGGCCAGAATTGGAATGAGTGGAAAATGCTACCTTGACAAAAATATGTTACAAAGGTGGTTTTTGGTGGACTGAGACTGAATGGAAACAAATAGATATCCAACAACAGCTTGAGATAAACAAACCACGCAATAAAACTCACACAACTGTAAGTGAGTGCTCATTCAAAATGAGTGACGAGACAAAAGTTACCAAGAATTTCGTCTATCCTTCATTTGGTACGCGAAAGTGACTAGATTGCCTTCAAACCAAAACTTTTACTTATTCAGCCCTTCTATACTTGCTAGTAATATGCTTTTGGGCGTTTTGGCTCAGTAGCCTCAGGGATGGAAGGTCCTCGCTTCACACCAGCACTTGCAGCAGCCTCCCGCATCTAAAAATGCAAAAATTAGTGAAAATCAGAAAAATTGAAATAAAAATTATAAGTACCTATCAACAAAAAGTTAGAGTAAATGTAGCAGGGTTAGGTAATACAAACATCAGGATAATTTTCTAGGCAGATGTTCCAGAGAAGGAAAAATAAATGCTCACTAGATGTGGACAGAAAAACTGGCTGAGTACACATTTGAGAAGTAAAAAGGGCAAAGCTTAGCTTAGAGAACAGCTGATCTATTGAAATCGTTGTCAACAGAAGATGATATCGTAATATTATTTGATTAACTTAAAACTTTTTTTTTTTTGAAAACCGATTATACAGCACTCACTTTCTTATTGTTCTCTTCGCACTATGGCCATTTCGAGCGGGCAGGCCGCCCATCTTCAGCTGACTGCATTGGTATGGAAAGGTTCAAAAATCCGGCGTGATAGCCGCGCTGGCGCAGTTATTATCGCGGCTCTCGTCCTCTCGATCAGCTAATTTCTTATCAGATGTTTTCACTACATTCTTCTTGTATGAACTGAGTAAGATTGGCGGTGTTGTCAATGTCGTCACATAGCTCTCTAATTGAGTGTTAAGGAGCTCTTTATTTTTATGACAGTCTATTTCTAATTGTTCAAGTACATTTAATTTTTTGCCTTTATTACACTCTCAATTAGGTTTACTTTGCACTTATCTGAGTTGCAATTAAAGTCTCTCACGTGGTCTGATATTGAGGAATGATTTTTCCTATTATTGTTTGCATTATTTTTATGTTCTTGAAATATTTTTTGTACTGTGCGTCCAGTTTGACCTATGTAAATTTTTCCACATTCACAAATAATCTTGTACACTCCACTTTTTTAAGTGGGTCTATTTTTTCACCTGTGTTGATGAGTAGGTTACCCAGATTTCTTTGATTGCTGTATGTTATCTTCACTTTGTTCTTGGTGGACCTTTTTATTTTATCTGACAGATTATTAATGAAAGGGATTGAAACCCAAGCTTAGTCGTTTGCCGTTTTTCCGCCAAATAGGAGTTTTTCTCTTTTTATTTTAGCTTTCCTTCTGACTAATTTTAGGATGTCCTTCTTTTTGTATCCATTGTTTTCAGCTATGTTTATTATAGAATTTAGCTCCTTATTATACGCTGTTTTGTCTAAAGGTACATTTACCAGTCTATAGCACATGCTATGAAATGCAGACATTTTATGCTGCCAGCTATGGTACAAGTTTACGGGAATTATTGAGTCGGTATAACAATCTTTCCTGAAAATTTCGAACTTCAGTCTGCCATTTTTTATTTTTATGGTCAAATCTAGGTGGTTAAGTCTGTCCCCTCCCTTTTCGGCTTTGAATGTAATTCTTGGCTGAATTTCGATTATGTCTTTTAAGAAATTGTCAAATTCTCTCCACGAACCCATCCATATCAGAAAGCAGTCATCGACGTACCTATAGTATGCCTGAAATTTGTTTTTCCATTTCTTAAGACTGCAGATAATGTTGTCTATGTCGTCCATGAAAACATCTGCTAGAGGGGGAGATGTCAAGGCTACTATCGCTAACCCATTTAAAAATTGGTAGAATTGATCGTTTTATTTAAAATAGTTGTGGCTAGTAGCAAATTCTAGGAGTTTGATATATTCCTCAATTTCTTTATTGGACATTGTTGAATGGGTTTTCATTACTTTCTCCGCTCTCTTTATGGCTTCCCTGTTGTCGACATTATTGAATAAATTCTCTACGTCCAATGAAACTAATTTGGCATTTTTGAACCTTTCCATACCAATGCAGTCACCTGAAGATGGGCGGCCTGCCCGCTCGAAATGGCCATTGTGCGTAGAGAACAATAAGAAAGTAAGAGCTATATAATCGGTTTTCAAAAAAAAAGTTTGAAGTTAATCAAATAATTTGTGTAGTGCCGATAAAATTTTAAAAAAATGTGCAATATGCAACAACATAGTGATATCGTATAGGTACAAGCTCCAAAGTTGACTTGGAGTAGATACTCAATTCTTTCAATGGAACTGAACAAACATTCAACATGAAAATGAGGGCTCCTACTGGGTGCTTCATCAGTCAACCTTGCCCTACTAATGTTGGTAGTTGCAAAATGAAAGCAACACTTGATGGCTTTAAGAGATTTTTACCTTTCATATGTTAAGATTATGCACTTTATCACAGGCCCATTGGTGATCTTAGGTACTTATATCAATAATGGTACATGTTTCCTACAGGTTCACCTTAAATTTCCATTAAAATCAGTATAATACAGATGCTACACGAACATTTATACTGTGACACAAAAATTCATCAATTATGGAAATCTTACACCAAATGAGACTTTTCTTGGAACCAATAATAGATATGAAGATTTTGGCAAAAATATTGGCTGTCAACCAAAGCACTACTTACGCTAATTCAGCTATCGTGAAACAATTTAGTAGGGAAAACTAGAGAGTTAAGTACTCAAAATTGCCCTTACTTCATGCCCTTTCAATTGCTTTCTCTTAAATAGCAGATTATCATTCAAACTAATACAAAATTTTAGAGAATCCCCTCCCAATATCGAGGCCACCGTAGAGGATAAATATTTGTTTCACAAATTTTGACATTTTAACAGTTGCGAAATTCTCTGATTGGCTACTTTATATATTCAAAGGCTGGATTTAAAAATAAACTTTACTTCATTTAAAGGTGACCGAGTTACTTACCCGTTCAAAACAAATAACAAGGTCAAATTTTAAAGTATGCGGAAGTGTGTCCACTGCAACAGCTTTGCAAGGAATGAAAGGACTGGTTGGTTGAGTTTCTGATGGTGGGCAGAAGAAATTCGGGAACGTCTGCATCAGCGACAGAGCAGTTGCATTACAACTTAGGAATACCACTTTCTTTAAATTTTTCAGCTGCCTCAAGGAATCAACTTGTTCTGGTGCTGCACAAGGAAAAATAAAATTTAAGTGATGAAAGATGCTTGTAAAAAATAAACCCTCATAAAATGAGAGTTATTGAGAAGTTTTGCACAGTCAGACCTACAGAGAAAAAACTAAAAATGACATAATCATACTGCAACTTAGAGGGATTAACAATTCACCATAAAGTGTAAAGAACATCAGCAAATTCTAAAAATTTACCCTTTAGATGATTTCAACATAAGAGAGCAGTAAATTGGGGAAGATGGTAAATTGAAATTGTAAATTGTAAATTGGGAACTTGAGAAAAACGCAGTGAAAGTTTGTTTATACAATTGTAAGTTTTGGAAATAATTAACACGAAACCGGTCATAATGTATTGTTTATAATGCCAATTAAAACTTAAAATCTTGACGTTGAGTTCTTGAAGGTATAATCTCCATTCTTTTTGCCATACCAAAAATTGTGGCCCTCTACAAAGACTGCCAGTTTATCTGATTTTCCCATTTAACTCCTCCAACCATGGAATATCCTAAGTATAACATGAAGGAAATAAAGCAGAGAAACATTTTGTATTCATTTTGCAGTAGTATGTCCCAATATTAGAGCTACAGAAACACATACAGTGAAACATCTGTAAACAAAAATTCTCTACAGCCAGAAACTTTTTTTAGGTCTTGGTGAGCAGTATAGGATACAGCGCATGTGTGATAGCCTCTAAATGACCAAATGTAGACACTAAAATTGACAACATTGGAGACAAGCAGTATCCCTTCAATGGGTAGAACCCGTCATAGTTCTTATCATCATCCTACGTTTTTTCCTGCTGATGTCGCTTGACTAGATTGAAATTGGGGCTGTGTTTCTCAGAGGAGAACCAAGCAACATTGGCTGTTACTAGATTTGATCTGTGTTAAAAATACATGTTAATATTTCATTCAGGAGTTCATTTCCGAACTTTCTATTGCAAGGGCCATTATTGACATAAGATTAAATAAAGGAAACATATCATGATTTTTTCTGGTTCAGACCTCGTCTAAGGCAGCCATTGCTAGCTTTTCAGCTTGGCAGTCTTGAAATCACAAAAATGTACTTTCCTCCTTCTCTCACAGAATCCTTATTTTGATGGCCAAACTGCAAAACCATGTGCCTCCATTTGCAATGTTACAAAATTTCCACTCCTATCTTATTTTTTAGAAGTGACAGTAAACGACTCCATGGTTTGAAATTTAAGCAGAAATATTGAAAGAAAATTTTCCAAAGAAAAAATAAACTATGGCAGGAAGTCTGCCACTTTGCAAACGGAGATAAGTCGCTCCATACTTTGGCCATCAATTTATAAACCATGCAATGATTTTATCATGCAGTTTCTTTTAACTTATGTGGTGGTGGTTTAACCTACTTAATTCGAAACGATGTGTGTCGATGATCACGACCAGATCATTAGGAGAGTCTTTGGGAAGAAATGAGAATTTTGGCTGCTCTGGTCCCCAAAAATACTGGCTGTTCTGCGAGTTGTTCAGCTGTTGGTTTTTAGATGCATCGCTCAACGAAATCTGGCAATTGTCCACGCCATACACATAGTTCACCTCCTGCGGGAAACGATGATTAAATTATTTCCAATAGAATCCTAGAAACTGTACGACATTTAACAATCCTGCCGTGCTAAGGAAAAACGCAGTATGAACAATGAAGGTACCAAATTTTCACTGATGGAATGATTATTTTCGAGGAGAGTTATGAAAATTTAACTGCAATTTTTTTTTTTTTTTTTTTTTTTTTTTTTTTTTTTTTATTCATCAAATTATGTTACAACCACCTGTTTACAAGTGTAAAGAAACTTTGTTTTATAAATATAATAACAACCAAATTAACTATTTTTAATTTTCCTTCTTAACTTTTGCATGTATAACCTATTCTCGCACAGCACCCAGACCACATTCATACATCTTAAAACTAGAGTAGTGGATTAGAAAAAAAAATTACAATAAACAATGAAAAATAAATGAGAGAGATAATAAAAAAAAAACTACTTGCCCCCTGCACAATGTTGAAAGTTTGAATTACTTTTGCTTTCATGCGGAATCCATGTCCGCAAAAGAATTCTGGCATTTAGGTTGTTAAGGACCTATTTTTTATAACAAAGTAAACTAGACACAAAAGTTTTAAATTAGACACCGAAGGCTAAATCTCGAGGTTTGACCCTCTTGAGCCTTCTCACCATGTCCTTGGTTGTAAGTTCCTTGGCTAAGGGATTTTCATGAATTTCAAGCTTGCTAAAATATCTATGAGAGGCATTTTTTAAGTAATCAGAGATGGATTCAACGTCTAACTCTTCTCTCATTGATTGGTTAGTTGTGAACCATGGGGCATCCACCATTGACCTTAGCACCTTCGCCTGGAAGAACTCGATCAGATATCTATTGCTTGGTTTAGTGCAGCCCCACAGTTCACAGGCATACGTCCAAACGGGTCTGAGGACTTGTTTATAGAGAAGGACTTTATTGGCTATGGAGAGGGCCAAGTTTCTCCCCAAAAGCCAATACATTTGTCTATACACTGCAAAATGAGGTCCATTTTTCTGTTGACCGTCATAATTTTTTGCATGAGCCTGCATAATCCGTGAAAAATTTTTACAAATCTAGAATAGGCAGGAAAACGGTTGCTGAAGACACAGCATTGATTGAAACTTCCGAGTATTCAGAGGGCTATTAGTGAGGTTATAAACAAGAAAAATCTACAGGAGATTGAACTTACCTTGGACAATGCCAAGCCAATTGTTCCAATTCCACAACCGAGCTCCAACAGGTTGATGGATTTGTTCAACTCGCTTACATCGCGCACAGCTTGGTACACCAACTCAGCATTTTCACGAAAGAAAGCTCTTTTCGTAATTTGCAGCTCCAAATTGTTAAATGTTTTATTTTTGATTTTTCCTGACTCGATAATTTGGAAAAAAAACGGTTTCACCTTCCTGTAATCAACAATTAATTCATTCTTAATTTAGTAGGCTTCCAGGCAGGGTATGAATTAAAACACTTCGTAACCTCTTCTATTTTCAAAATTTCACAAGGAAAACGAATCAGACAATGGGCAGTCTGGAGATCACATCCTGAACGAGATGTAAATGATTATGATTAACACTGATTAAAAGGCATTAAATACAAATTATGTCATTTTTACAATGTAACTTCTACATTGTTCTACAATATTTTTGGGTTGATTCCTGAACTTCCCATTGTAAGAATCATTTCATAAATAAAATTTTGAAGAGAAGATATGTGAGGTTTTTCTCTAGTTCAACCTTGACTAAACCAAATACCCAACTGAATCGGCTATTCTCAAAAAAACTTAAATGCCAGAAATGAGAATACAAGAAAAATAGAAAAAATAGTTTAAAATGACCCATTCTGAATCTAGGCACTAATATGTTAAAGCAATTAATTCGTTAATCACATTTTAAATGAATCTGACATTTAAAACGGGTCCATTATAACTGTTTCTGCTGTGTTTTTAATGATTTAATTTCTAGCTTTACACAAAGTTTCAAGTATGGACTGTAGTACACAGTACAACAAGATATCCCTCCCCCCCCCCAAAAAAAAAAAAAAAAAAAATGTTGTGGATTGGGTGGCTTGAAGAGATCACTCAGCTCCAAAAACCGCTCAACTACTGATAAGTAGGCAGTAAAATTGAGGCACTGGATGCAAAAAGGGCACTTCTCGGTTGCAGTGTTTCAGAGTCTCCTCTAATACTTCATTAATTGTAAGGAAAGTGAATGCATTCATTTCACTAAAAATTCCACTGAATATTCCTTATGATTCTACAACTTTCTATGGAAAGGATTCTGGCAAAATCACTCATTAATTTATTCTCCAAGGGATTAATTAGCAACAGAGATTCTAAAACACTGCGATCGAGGAGTGCCCTTTTTGCATTCAGTGCCTCAATTGATAAGCATAACGTTAAAATATACGAATCTGATTTCAAAACTGAGAAGTTTATCACATAAATTTCGGACATATTACCATGGAGCTTGAAATTAATTCCAAGAAGAAGAACAAAAAATAACCAACCAGCTTTCTTCTATTTGCAGGAACAAAGAGGTAGGCGCGTGACCTTTGATTTCTGGTCGGCTGAAGTAGGCTAGCAACTCTGGTTTGATTTTGGTTTTCCTATCCTTTTTGGACAAGTTGTTGATCTTCGCTATGGCTAAAGACTCATCTAAGGTATCAGAGTATTGGAGTGTAAATGCTTCCCAATGACCAGTGTTAGTTTCAGGGTCATAAACGTCAAATTCGGAACGCTTGACATAATTTTCAAAAATCTGCAATAATAAAATTAATAAAAGTAAAATGGTAATAATAAAGACGCCCTTTTATACACACAAACACATCTTAAATTATTGAAGCTTGGCAAGTTGAAACTCTGTTTGACAAGAAATACCGCTTCAACCGAAACACTGTCTTCAGTCCGTAGAAGTTTTAACTTTAATCTGAGTAAAAACCCTTGCTTAGGAAGAATTTTCCAGTTAATTTGGCCGGAGAAAAACCTCCAAGAAAAATGTTTAAGTTCTGACTGTAAAGGCATGAAAAAGTAAGGACAAAAGAAAACACGTGGACTGAAAAATCCTTAAACATTGTGCATTTAAAACTACAATGTCTGATTTCTGTGCATTGAATGCTACACATTTTTATGTGAAGATTTCCCTGTCGATATTCCTTTTGGTCCTTTGACTTATCAACTTAAGGAACTTTCCCTGTGAGAGTATGATAGGCAAGGTATCTATAGTAACTTAACTTTCCAATTTCATACCTCTTTCTTGACACATTTTCCCTTTTGTTCTGATTCTAAAATTTCTGAATTCTCTGGTATTTGATCAAAACCTTTAACTAGATTTTTCCTTTTGACTATGCTGATTTAAGCTAAACAATGAGGGAAACATCCAAATTAAGGGAAAAGGTACTTCGAGGTTGTTCCAGTCTCTCCAATAGAATGGTACCGGTTAAAGTAGCTGAGCTAACAGGCTACTCACAAAATTCCCTGACTTTTGCAGGTCATCATAGAGTCCATGGCTGTTCCTAATTTTCCAGATTTTTTAAACTGCCTGATACTCCAAGATAGGAATGCATACAAAGATAAATTCTAAAATTTCAAGGGAAAAATTCCCTTCCTTCCCGCATCGTTCTTCATCAAACACAAAAATTTGAGAACAGCTTTACTTATAATCAAATATATATTCCACATCAAGAAGAATAATTTTCAGTTGCACGATAACTTTATAACTGAGTATTAGAAAAACTCTGACTAATCTTATTCTAATATTCTCATCAGATTTCTCATCACATTTTGAAGGGAAGAATTGGCTTCTTACGCTTGGCAAAGATAGATAATTTAAAATTTGAAAAATCAAATCAAATCCAGTGTTAAAGAGGAGAAAATTTAAAATGCAGAGAGGTATTTCACTACCTGAAAAGTTTCTTTCATTTTCTGGGGTATATTCACGAGATCTGCAGGAATTGGCGCAACTTTGGTGGTTCCTTCAGCAAGGAACCCTAACACTTTTTCATTGTTATGTCGTCCTAAAACAGGAAAACAACAAGCACTGGTTATTCCGAGGAATACGCTAGAGAAGCTTTGCTTCCTATAAGAGCTACCTTCAGATATTTAATGCTTTAGAGGATAAATTTGAAACAAAATTTGAGAAAATGGAGAAAATCCCAAGAAGAGGGCAGTTGGAGCAGGTCCTTAACTATCCATTTTGGACTTGTTTGCTGCAGAGCAAGAGACTGTGAACTGAGACTGCTGGACGCTGCGGAACCTGCTGCATATTGCAGCATGCGAAATGGGACAAAACAAGATGTGCTAATGGACAAGTTTTGGTTCAGATAACATTCATGCTTGCTATGTTATCCTTAGTTTGTTTTTGCAAATTTCTTACGTTACAAAAAGTTCAAAACCCTTTTCACTACTTACCAAACGTGAGTGTGACGTTTCTACGATAACCTTCAGCTTTGTTACGATCATTGATGATACCAAGAAATTCGCATGGAAAACCATTAAATTTCTCTGTCTTTTCTTTAATACAGGGTGCTGCATCAGGATTTGCTTCGGAGAGTTGACTGCTTATTTGTCGCAGAATTTCTTCGGCTTCATCCTTTTTCCCCTTCAACTACGTAAAAAAGTTTCATAACATTAGTGGAAGCAGATGGGGTAAGAGAACTAAGTCTACAGGAAAGTATTACTATCAGATTTACTGAGTGAACAGAAATATGATGAAAATTAGGAGATATTATTCATTAAACATAGCTACAAGAAACAGATCAAAACACAAGATAAATTAAGATACAAAATGAGTGGACGTTCCTAGTAAGTATCAAAAGAAGGGCAGAAAGGTGGGCAGAAATACCAGGAAATATCCTGGTTGGATACTCTAAATATAGGGTGATTTTGAACCAATCTGCCCTCACATGACCAAAAAAAAACGACTAAAATGGACCTATCTGCACTCTAATGGGCTGGTATTCTTGGTTACTTTTTTGGTGCCGGTCTGCCCTAGAGTACCTGTATAGCGAGAGTATGGACAGATGTGAAACTCCGAAAATCCATCAGGCCTTCATCGATGCTTCTGCGAATAAAGTTAGGGCCCAGAAATGCAGCCAACCTATGAATTTCAATTATCCAGAACGATTTACTAATACTATTGTTGCGAACCGTCGTTTATTAAGCACGTGTTTGACTCAGTTTTTGCATAAATTTACTCAATTTCGCGGAAGAACGCTCATTTCTGTACATTCTTGGCCGTCATGGTTAGAATTGGAATCTGCAGACTGGCAGTGAAATTTTGTGCATTAGAAGTTGGTTAGAAAGGTGGCTGCACTTTTGGGCCCTAAGCCCTCCATGAAGCGATCTGTCCATACTCTCGCTATACAGGTACTCTAGTCTGCCCATGTATTAAAACAATACTAAATTAATGATTTGAGAACAGCGGTTTGAGTTCTTACTTTAGCTGCTTTCTTCCACCCACAGATCACAAAATGCTTCAAATGATTTTAGTCTTATTGCACTAAAAAAAGCTGAAAATGTAGAAATTTTGACCAGTCAAGGAAATAAATAAAGGGAAGATGACTTGGTGGAAGGCTAAAATAAGTAAATGAATGATTAGGGGAGGTAAGGAACTTGTCGCATGGGTGACGAAAAGCTTTGCAGAATGTGATAAAGGTTGGTTCTTCTCATTTTGTTAGTACTTGATTAAAGGAGTGATTTTCATCTAGAATATTACTTACTTGTTTCTCGTAGGGAACATTCCACAATGGAACAATACTATACTTGACAGCATCATCCAGTGATTTAAAATCAGGCAACGGTTTTTTGCTTGTAACATCATTTTTTTCTCGATTTGGAGGAAGAGTGGGGTCAATATACTGAGGAACTGTCAACTGATAAAATCCAACTAATTAAAGTATCTTAGAGTTGCAAACCCTGATAATTACTGAGAATCTCAATTTGCACATTTCCAATGCACCTTGATTTTGAAAGGGAAATAAATCAACACCATTCCTCGAGAACTGCTTTTTCTCCTCCAGTGAGGAACAAATTGACAGTGAAACTGCAATGCATAGCGTGTATGCGACCTTATTAAAACTCCACACCCATTTTAGTTCATCAAAGGAGTACAAACCAAAACTGTTACTTGAAATTTTCACGAAAAATTCTTCACAAAGAGAAGAAAAATCTGGAAGTTTTCAAGAAATGGCTTTTAGTATTTTTGAATGAAATTAACAAGAAGACAATGTACTTGAGGTGTTTGCTACTTCCTTTGGATGATACTGAATGAGAACTGTGTCTCATGGCAACTACTGTTTTTAATGCTCCTTCTGTTTATTTAAGGTAAAAGAGAGACTTTAGAATATTTTAGAGAGCGTTTGTTTATACGTCAAAAATTTTCAAGAAGAGGACTTTGCTGTGCTTGGGAGAAACACTGTGAGATATTTGAGAGTTGCCAAATTTCCTCTGATAAAATGTTTATTAGAGTTATGAATATTTTCTATTAAATTTTCAAATAATTTAGATCCACAAAATTGTGGATAAAAGTCTCGGAAAAATAGGATGAAAAATATTCACAGATTTCCCTGAAAAGTCATATTATAACTGAGGGACTTTGCCAGTGGCTGATGGCTCATACAGCGTTCTTCCTGAAAACGACAGAAAACCCACATGTGTGAGAATGAGAAACTGGGTAGAAACTTGCTTTTGTGGCTTTTTTTTTCAATCATGGCAAACATTTTTGAAATACCTACTGAACACACATGAGTGGCATCTGAGAAGCAAAAGCATTACTGAGTTGAACATTAATTGATTCACTTACATTGTCTGCAGACATCATTGATTTCTTGAATCTGTAGTAATTCCTCTCCCTAGGGTCTACATTTGGACCTATTAGCTGTCAATAGAGCAAAAAATTGAGAATATCAATTACTTGTTCAAATGAAGATTCTTTGGTGAAATATAATGGACCAATGATGCTACTTCGATCAAGTTATTTACCTAATCTCTTCAATGCTTGGACTGGCATCTATTACTGTAAATGTCAAAGATTAAAAAGTAGTTACTTAGTGAGTCTGAGAGGGGAAAAATTAAAAAGAATATTCAGCCATGACGGAGGAAAAGTTCTTAGAGAGAGCAGTAGGTGCAGCTGCTTTAGAATGTTTCCATGGTGAATATGGGAAGTGGAAGCCGATATTGGAAAACAGATCTTATATTGATGACTGATGGGAAAATGCATGCCTGGAGTAGTAGAGTTGAAATCTCAGTTTGTTTGATCTTTTTAGTGGAATTTTCTGCTGAGTCACGCAATAACCGCAGAACTCAGCTTCAGATTTTTTTCAAGAGTCTCAATGTGGGCATTAATTCTAGAATATCTTACCTCAGCATGTACTCGACTCCAGCCTTTAGACCATTGATATTCGTTGATTGCCTTCAATGCTTTTTGCCTTTGCTCTTCTGATGAGAAATGTACACGGAGACAATGATCATGTTTCTTGGGCTGAAGACCTTGCAACGTTGTAAATTTTCTTGGATTTAATTGCATTTGATTCCTCATGATGCGTTCAAGGTCCTAAGAAATATCAATTAGTGACAAAATAAACTTAAGATTTTTAGTTTCATTAGGGACTTAGGCTCTGGATTTGAGTGTAAATTGATGCTTTTGATGATTCCTGGTCAATAAAGGATACCCTATGACCTTCCCATGTTTTTTCTTGCGGGCATGATTTTTCATGAACATTATTTGTTCACATTTTTTTCAGCACCATGTATCTAAAAGATAAAAAATAGTAAATTCCAGGCTGAAGGTAAAAATTTCAGGGTTCCACAGCAAAATACCCTGACTTTAGGATTGGGCAAAATTCCCTGACTTTCCATGAACTTGTCACCCTGATATTTGCTTTCCCTGTTGAGGTTTTAGAATTTGATGGCATACAGTTTCTTAGGAGCTCCATCTCCAATAACACTCATATTGACTTCAATTCAGTTTGACAGAAATGAATTAGGTCTCATATTGAAAGAAAAATAAGTGGGAAGTAGTTTCAAATTCTACTCCATGTAGATTTTCTCCTGTCAAATTCCATGTCCAGCAAAAATGTTTTGAACATAAAAATAGTTGTTAAACTTTGTCTTTAACATTGAGTCTCACTAAGGAATAAAACTCCGAACATCCAGAGCTTAATTTATAATTTGATACGACTTAGTGTGTTTATATTAAACTTGGTTCACTTGTCCAAACACTCAAATTAGTTTGCTCTAGAATGCCTGTCCACCTCTGCTTGACTATGAAGTGTCCTAAGTGAAAGAAAGATTTTACAAGAGCTCACGAAGTTGATTGATTAATTGATTGATAATTTATTGTAGAAATTAAGTCACAAATGTAAACAATTTCCAGACAAAGTCAACATAACATACAGCCTCATAGTACACAGTTTAAGTAACTTAAAAGATAAAGTTAAGATTGAACGTGAAGTTAAAATTGAGATTGAAGTTGAGTCTGGACGTGTGAAGTTGAAATTGAATCTGGACATGCGAAAAGCGCGGATGTCCATTCTTCCAGCCCCAAGTCTTGTTGCTTTCCGTTTTTTATCTCTCTCTCTCAGTCTCTCCATTGAAAAAAATGGATGCATACTTTGTGCAGGCAGGAATTAGAGTCAACATTTAATACCGATGAATGAGTTTTTAGATAGGCGACTGAATCATCAGTTGAGATTTCTACTTTCATTCGATGAGAGGAGGCAAAATTGCCAACCCGTTGTGAATGGAATTGTTGGACAGAAAGAGTACTTACATTGACTATTGGGGGTATGCAATGTGGTACATTCTTGATACAAAGTTGGTAATTTTCATTGGTATATTCCTCGCCCTCCACATAGATATGAGAATAGCCTTGGTTCGTGGAAGCATTCAATTGCTGCTGCATGTCCGTCATAGTTGAATAATTATGATATTAATATGTTGAATACTATTATTATTTTGTACTTGAGACGCAGAGGAATGGAACACGATCAAGGATGATTGAGAATATATAAAAACTCGATAGACAAACAAAGTGTGGATTCATACAGAACAAGACAAGACCCAGCACAATGATGTATGAAACAAGCACTGACAGCCAAAAAGTATGAAACAAGAATACATAATATGTCTTGGTAGAGATGATTTACATTCCTGTCAATAAAAAGCAGCGGACAGCACTCTCTTTTACAATCTCTTTTAATTCTCACTTGCGTTAGATTGTCCAATTTATTCTATAGATTGTCACTATTATTATCAACCGGCTACGAGGGGTTGTTTACACTAAAAGTTATAAACTCTTCCTACAGAGAGCGCTACAACGTCCGATATTTTCGGAACAGGTAGTATTCTGAGAGATCCGGAAAAGATCCGGAACCTTCATAAATCAGCAGAATTCTTTCCAGGATCAATAATGTTTACCGTTAATTAACTTTAGACTCCAGTTTTTGATGAAACACAGAAACTAGCTTTTTTGAGCGGAATAGAAGATAGGATAAGGCGAATAGAGGTCCGTAAAGGTCAGATGATGGCACTCAGAATCATCCACGGAAAATTTTGAGAAACTCCAAAGGCGAAATCTCGAGGAATGTTGGGCATCATTCAACCTTACGAGTCAAGTCGCGTAAAATCGGAGCAGGCTCTAAGGTTTTTACAATTTCATTTGTTCATCCCCTTTGACACATTATATATTGAGTATGGACTCCCAGGACCATCGACTGAAAATTTCGAGAAAATCCAAACGGGAAAGCTCGAGCAAAGTTGTCGATTTGCTGCATCATCCATAAATCGCGAGTCGCGTATATTCAGGGCAGGCTCTGTCGTTTCATCAATTCCATTTCTTCATCCCCATTGACACATTATATATTGAGTATGGAGTCCCAGGACCATCGACTGAAAATTTCGAGAAAATCCAAACGAGAAAGCTCGAGCAATGTTGTCGATTTGCTGCATCATCCATAATTCGCGTATATTCAAGGCAGGCTCTGTCGTTTCATCAATTCCATTTGTTCATCCCCTTTGACACATTAGATATTGAGTATGGACACCCAGAATCATCCTCGGAAAATTTCGAGAAAATGCAAGGAGGAAATTTCATGCAATGATGCCGCATCCATCATCCATACGATTCAAACCGCGTAAATTCGGAGCAGGCTGTGAGGTTTTCACTATTTCATTTGTTCATCCCCTTTGACACATTATATATTGAGTATGGACTCCCAGGACCGTCGACTGAAAATTTCGAGAAAATCCAAACGGGAAAGCTCGAGCAATGTTGTCGATTTGCTGCATCATCCATAATTCGCGAGTCGCGTATATTCAAGGCAGGCTCTGTCGTTTCATCAATTTCATTTGTTCATCCCCTTTGACACATTAGATATTGAGTATATGGACACCCAGAATCATCCTCGGAAAATTTCGAGAAAATCCAAGGGGGAAATCTCGAGCAATGTTGTCGATTTGCTGCATCATCCATAAATCGCGAGTCGCGTATATTCAGGGCAGGCTCTGTTGTTTCATCAATTCCATTTCTTCATCCCCATTGACACATTATATATTGAGTATGGAGTCCCAGGACCATCGATTGAAAATTTCGAGAAAATCCAAACGAGAAAGCTCGAGCAATGTTGTCGATTTGCTGCATCATCCATAATGGACCACTAGACAAGGTACGAATTTAAGCATTCTAATACATGTTTCCGAAACAGAATTTCACGGGGAACACGATTTGCGCAACGAAAATTACTGAAATCAACTCCTAAGGAAGATATTAACGTTTTTATTTCACATTGGTTATGAGGAATTTGAAAGGCCCGCTCACAAGAAACTCAAAGCTCTACGTAAGTCAAATCGCGCACCACAACGGTTTCAGCGAGCCTCTCAATCGAGCAAACGTTCATTTCCCACCAAGTGTTGTTCAAACTATAAGCAATTTGCTATAACTGAGCCAAAGCGTCAAGATTGAGGTTGCCAGATTTGTATATCGCAGAGACTGTCATGATAACGTTTAGCGCGCGATGTGAATCACGTAGAGCATTGAGTTTTCATGAGCGGGTGGTTTGAATTCACGCACCAAGAATCATTTAATTTCTTCGTGAGGAGTTGATTTCGGTAGTTTTTGTTGTGCGCATCGTGTTCTACGTGAAATTTTGGTTAAGAAACCTGTATCAGAATGCTGAAATTTGTACCTTGTCTAGTGGTCCATTCGCAATCATTTCCATTTGTTCATCCCCTTTGACACATTACATATTGATTATGAATTCCCAGGACCATCGACTGAAAATTTCGAGAAAATCCAAGGAGGAAATTTCATGCAATGATGCCGCATCCATCATCCATACGAGTCAAGTCGTGTAAATTCGGAGCAGGCTGTGAGATTTTCACAATTTCATTTGTTCATCATCCCCTTTGACAAATTAGATATTGGGTACCTATGGACTCCCAGGACTATCCTCGCAAAATTTCGAGAAAATGCAAGGAGGAAATTTCATGCAATGATGCCGCATCCATCATCCACACGATTCAAACCGCGTAAATTCGGAGCAGGCTGTGAGGTTTTCACTATTTCATTTGTTCATCCCCTTTGACACATTATATATTGAGTATGGACTCCCAGGACCATCGACTGAAAATTTCGAGAAAATCCAAACGGGAAAGCTCGAGCAATGTTGTCGATTTGCTGCATCATCCATAATTCGCGAGTCGCGTATATTCAAGGCAGGCTCTGTCGTTTCATCAATTTCATTTGTTCATCCCCTTTGACACATTATATATTGAGTATGGACTCCCAGGACCATCGACTGAAAATTTCGAGAAAATCCAAACGGGAAAGCTCGAGCAATGTTGTCGATTTGCTGCATCATCCATACTTCGCGATTCGCGTATATGCAGGTCAGGCTCTGTCGTTTCATCAATTTCATTAGTTCATCCGATTTGATGGATTATTATTTTGAGTATGGACTCCCAGGACTATCCTCGGAAAATTTCGAGAAAATCCAAGGAGGAAATTTCGTGCAATAATGCTGAATTGCTTCATCATCCATAATTCGCGAGTCGCGTAAATTGTGAGCAGGCACTGACGTTTCATCAATTTTATTTGTTCATCCGATTTGACAGATTATAAATTAAAGTGTAGACATCCAGGACCATCCGCGGAATTTTTCGAGAAAATCGAAGGCGGATACCTCAAGCAATGTTGCCTTATCCATCATGCATACGAGTCGAGTCGCGTAAATTCGGAGCAGGCTGTGAGGTTTTCACAATTTCATTTGTTCACCTTATGTGACAAATTGGCTATTTAGTATGGACTGCCAGCAACATCCTCGGAAAACTTCGAGAAAATTCAAGGGGGAAATTTCACGCAATGTTGCCGAATTTCTGCATCATCCATAAATCGCGAGTCGCATAAATTCGGAGCAGGACTGTTGTTTCATTAATTTCATGTGTCCATCCGATTTGAAAGATTTTATATCTGGTATGGACAGGGACACCCAGAATCATCATCAAAAACTTTCGAGAAAAACAAAGAGGAGTATCACGAGCAATGTTGCCGTATACATTATGATGCATGAGCAAGCATGATTATTCTTGAATTTGCCGCCAAGAATTTTCTTTATCTTCATTAAAGCTAAACTTTTCTTGATACATATATAAAAATATTGAATTAAGCAAAAATGTAGTTTGTAAGAAGCAGATTATGAACAGAATTCTTAATTCAAGAGAAAATTCTTCTTGGCGGCAAATTTAAGAGTTTTTTTTTTCTTTCAGTGCTTATTTACTGGGGCGTAGCCCTTATGGGATTCGAAATCTACAAAACTTTATCTCTCTCGTAAAGAGGTTAAGATTTCAGTAATCTACTTTAAATCCTGTAAAACATTCATGGTTTACAATTAATGAGTTTCTCACTCATGGTCACTCTTAATTTTCAACCAATGTTAGTTGTTGTTGAAAATTGAAAAATAAGTGTCTCTTTTTGCAACGTTGAGGATTTCTTGTCACATTGTATGTATTACCTACGATAAACTAACGAACATTATTTCTTGACATTTTTACTGGTTATCCTGCATCATGTGCAGAATATTTGCTAAAATTATGAATGATTCACTGATTTTCATTGAAAGGAAAAAATTTAAATGAAAATGAGACATCATCAGCTCTTCTTGAAACATTCCGAATGAGGAAAGTGTTTTGAGACTTTCGCCATAAAGCCATCTCAGGACGATAAGATTCAGAAAATAGGGAGAAATAAAAATTTGTGGCCTTCAGGAACAAAATGCGACTGTTATTAGTCAATAAATGACTGGAAGAAAGGTACAACATACATGAAGAAATATTTCACTGACTAATATTATCTATGAGAAAAAATAGTGTATGAAAAGAGAGATGTTGATAAATGGACATACGGTAGTAAAAAAAAGAAAGGACCCCGCACACCTCTCATGGGAAGCTGCACCATGAAGAATTGCCTTCTGACTTATGTATTTCGATTTTCCTCAAGATGCTGATCAAAAGTTACAATTGCGCCAACCTTCTACGATGCACCGTTTTCGCAAAAAACCCATGAGAAGATTCAATTATTCGGTGATAAAAAGCCAGAAAGATTCCTCATTTCAGTGCTTGATTGACAAGCGGCTGTGTGTCAACAAGGAAATCATGGGGACTCCCCGACCGAGCGGCAGTCTTATCTCGGATTCCACACCCCGTTTTGCTCGACCACCATCCAAATCAGATTCTTGAGGAGCATAAGATCAGGAAAGTCTGAACGTCTACCGGGCGAGTGCAGGAGGGAGATAGCCCCTGAGTCGGCAGGTACAGATAAGAAGACGGACACATGCTACGTTTTTTCCTTATTCACATCGGGCCTGTTCTCAAATGCTTTGTTCTTCTTTATTCATAGTCGCCGAATAATTGAATCTTCTCATAGGTTTTTTGCGAAGACGGTGCATCGTAGAAAGTTGGCGCAATTGTAACTTTTGATCAGCATCTTGAGGAGAATCGAAATACATAAGTCAGAAGGCAATTCTTCATGGTGCAGCTTCCCATAAGAGGTGTGCGGGGTCCTTTATTTAAGATCTTGAAAACAAAACAAAAAATCAGTAAATCACTGTCGACTCACTAACGTAATGATATGTCAATGGATACAAGTACAAAATATGGGTTGAACGTACAAAAGAAAGGGTCAAATAAAGTTTGCCATACTTGCACTGTTAGTCAGAGAACGAGCTTGTTTACATGAGGGCATGAAATTCATTCAAGTTTCCAAAAATAGGAATAAAAATCAGCATTACACTATTGACTCACTAACGTAATGATATTTCAATGGGATACAAGTACAAAATATGGGTTGAACGTGCTAAAGAAAGGCTCAAATGAAGTTTGCCATACTTGCATTGTTAGTCCAAGAACGAACTTGTTTAAGTACATGAGCACATGAAATTCATTCAAGTTTCCGAAAATAGGAACAAAAATCAATGTTACATTAGCAACTCACTAACGCATTCAAACACTAATAACTGAATATTATAATTAGCAAATAAACAAAATAACCATTAAATTAAAAACAAAATATATATTGTTTAAAAAAGGTAGTAAGAGAGAAGTAAAACAATTTTGAGCAGCATCAATTCCGTCTAAAAGTAATCATTGAAGAACGAAAATAGTTGGCATTTTCTTTCAAGACGTGTTCTGGGCTGCATGATTCAAGCATCTGAAAATATGAGAAAAGAAATAATCATCAAATGTCAAATAAGTGGTAAAGCAGAGCAAGTTACGGTTATTAAATTAATAGTCATTCGATCAGTCATCAAACAGGGTTGCCACAAAATTTGGAAAATGAAATTCCCTGACATTTCCCTGGTACATTTTGGTGAAATTCCCTGACAATTGAAGATATGGTGAATGGCTAAGAAGACATAATTGAAAATAGTGTTTAGGCAAAATTTGCAGTTCGAGACCTCAAACCCATTTTAGAAAGCAAATAAGGAAGATTCAACAAATTTTCTCTGACATTTTCAACATTTTCCCTGAGCCAGTGTCTCCGTGGCCACAGATTATAAAAAACGCAAGATGGGACGCAATGGAATGCGCTTATTGGTTAAATAAGACGCACGATGGAATGCAACTATCAACCAATCAGAAGCCAGCATTTGACGCGGGAAATCTGAATTCGCACACTGCGCGGCAATTTTAACGATTTCTTAATGCATTTATTTTAAAAACAATGATCTTATCAATATTTTTTGAACTATAAAAATAAATTTAAAGCCATTCTTTTTTTAAAAATGAAAAACAAGATTTCAACCTGCTAAATTATTTTGGATGTGAATGTTTGAAATTATCGAAAAGGTGATGTTTGGAAGCACATATCTCACATGCATTAATGTTTGACAATTTTAAGATGTGTTAGCTAATGGATTGCAAGCGGGTTCATATGTGCAATTCTTGGAAAATGTTACTTATTAAGTTATTGGTTGTCAAATAAAACTAGCCCAGGAATAAACCCTGTCAAAATATTCAAATGTAAGCTCACGTTTTTACGGCAAAATGTGAGTTTCTACTTTTTTAGGCGGAAGGCTTCATTTATGTAATTTTAAAATTTAAAAGTAAAAGTACTAAAAATTTTTTTGTATTTTAATTAGAATCGGCAATAACTAACACCAAAGATACAAATATCTTGTTCTAGGTTAGGTCACTTCACATGCCCTTGCATTGCTGCCAGTTGTCCGTCCCGGGGCAGTAATGTTAATGCGTGGTGAACAAAAATTATTGTAAAGCAAAAGCGAAAAGCCTTGGGAACTAAATACATACAAGGAGAATGTGATATTGGTATGATTAGAGGAGCATTTTAATCATCAAATTGTAAAAGTTTACAATTTTTTAAGAATTATACGCAGCTTTTGCAGAATAAGACGCAATAGACGCAAGACGTACAATGGAACGCCAAAGTGTATATAAGACGCACTACGTCTAATTAGACGCAAAACGGAGACACCGTCCCTGACCTTTCCCGGTTTTCTCTGACTGTGGCAACCCTGCCCCTTATGAGGTGTTGCCAAGTTATGTAACCCATAATTGTAAGTTTCATAATTCATCTTTTCTGGCATTTATCATATCATAATTGAGTCATGTCGTGCGAAAGTCTGTAATATATCTTTTTCCAGCTCTTAGTTTTCTTGTGCTTATATTTTTCAAGATTTGACACCACCATCAAAGTGTAAAACGAGTAATAATGCCACTTTCATCATTTAATTCAACTCTCGAATGTAATATCAACTCAAAAAACTCAAGACTGGAAGAATGGACAAGAGCGGCCTCTGCATGAACCGATTGAAATTTGTATAACTCATGATAAGCCAAGGATTAAAAACATCACTGGTCAACAGGACCACATACCTTGAGATTGAAAAAAGTAATTCTATTTTACCAACCGCTGCCTCACCTAAAGTTTTTATTTTCTCTTCTTACAAAGAACATACATGTCTCTTGTGCCATTCACTGTCATCTGCCTATTTCTAGTTGGATGAAGTTTTCTGTATCCACAAGTCCACTGAACAATGAACTACTTTACCGGTACGCTCTTTGAAAAAACTCAATAATCCTCCATTACTTTTATTCCTCCTTCAGCTTTGGCTTCAAAACATCACCTTAGTAGAATGCAAATAGTCTAGGACTTCATTAACGTTTTGAAAACTTGACTTAATTATATCAGGCCAAGGCTTATACCCTTTAGCAATGGGAGATCTTCGTATAATAATTTGCCATTTTCCCTTCAAAAGCCTCTCTTACCTCAATTTCAAGGATATGAAGGCAGAACGAACATGCATGTAATCTCTCTTCAAAATTTTCTGGAGGATAATACCATCATCATTAAATTTACACAAGTTTCGTACCTAATCCTCATCGGCAACCGTTTTGTCACCACAAGCTCCACATTTCCAATTGACAAGTTCTCACTTCCGAAATTTTGTATCTGTAGCATCCGTTTCATCTCGCTGCATTATTTCGAAACATATCTCAGTTGACAAATATGAAAAGTGTCCTCGGTATCAGAAAATTTACCACAACAAAAAAAACAGCCAGTCATTGCACTATTGAAAAACTTTTTAAGCAGATTTTCTCAGGGAACTTTTTTAATTTTTTCCTCATAGACCGTACTTGAGAAGATAGGTAAAAACAAAATTTGTAAAAAAGCTAATTATCTTGAATGACTAACCTGAAGGAGGAGTAAAATCTTCAGGAAAAACTCTTTACTTCCAAGAATGATTTACTCCGTATACAATTTTTAAGTGTACAGGCAAAAAATTGAACACTCGCCTAGTTATCAAACTCGTTGCAGAAAGAGCCGCATCCCATTTATTATCTACTGCATCTGTGAATGAAAAAAAAAAACGTCCAAGTTAACAAATTAGGGAATTTTGTATAGTTCAGTACATAAGTATGATTTCAAAATTACGAATTTGAAAAACAGTAAACTTCAGTCAATGATGATATTTCATTGTGAACACAACTATATCATATTATCATGCTATTCTAGTCAATGTTACAGGCTTGTTATAACATAACAAGTACCTAATGAGTAGAGTTTGTTTCATTTTGAACCTCAGCATTGAGTATTTGACAGTAAAAGATTGTATACCGAAAATTTTATTTCGGAGAAAATCCCTAATTGAAGATTGAACACCATGTACTTCCTCCATTAGTTAAACTGCCCCTTAACTTCAATTCCTTTGTCACTTGCTGAACCTTTGAAAAGGGGTGTGGAAAATAGCAGATGGCTGCCCTGTGCAGGTTTCTAAAGTATTTTTTTTCTTTGTTTTTTTTTTTTTTTTTTTTTTTTTAATTTTATTTTTTTGTTTGAAAACATGCACAAGTTCTTTCATTGGCAAGTGACTTTCTGCTGCTGAGATGATACGTTCCTCATTAATTAAGTTCTTTTTTTCAACGTGAATGGTTATTGAGAAGGGTGGGTTTGTCACTAAAAACATGTCCCCTTTCTCATTTTAACCAGAAAAATAAGAGTACTGAAGTATTTGTCCATTTAGTTGCCAACGCATGGATGATGCAGGGGTAGAGATGACGACTATACAGTGGATCAGGGTTATATGTTCCCTCATAAACATGAAAACTTTGCAAAATTCGCATTCCATTCTCTCTTTATGATCTTTAGTTCATTTCTATTATACAGAAACATGTATGAGCTACATACAAGGTCAGCCTCAGTGGTGTAGTGGTCAAGGCAGTTCGCTGCCAACACTGAGGTCCCGGGTTCAATCCCCGGAGGTGACTGATATTTGAGGACACTCAAATATCAGTCATCGTGACTGTGGATGACTATACCACTCCAATACCCTGACCCTTCGAGGTAACAGGGTACGGGAGGGACATAGTCACCCAGTAAGTAATCCGTCTGCACTGTTCGACTGGATTCTGAAGAATCGGTAATCTCTCGTAGTGTTCGCGACTGCCAGCACTACCTATCAGTGTAGATTGCAACAGCACAGTCCAACTCGGTGGAGGCATGGCCGTGCTCCCAAAGTCCGTGCTCTGCAGCGTCTGCCACAGTCTTTGATAAGACCTTCCGTTGGCTATCAAACGGCCGTTGAGCCTTGCAGGAATATAGAGGATACACAATGTGTCAATAGTACGAAGTTAAGGAGCACGGTCCAACTTCGGGGTGCACGACGGCAGTTGCCAGTTGCCTTGGCCCCTTGAGGGCGCCTCGCCGGTCAGCCCGGCCCTTACTTACTATAAGCTACATACATTTTATTGGATACGCCATCTTATGAGGATTCAGAAATCTTGTACTCCTAAAAATGAGCTGAACGGCACTAATGCCCATTTAACAAGAATATCCTTTATAAATTTGTTGACATTTCTGATATCCAAGTCTCCTCTATGCTCTTCATTTACCCGCAAAAATGTAATTCTCCCCTGAATTCATTCAAGCAACCATGAGACACTACAGCCTAATTGTTAAAGCTTTATCAGGCTTTGTCGGCAGGCTAACACATGATAATCCTTTATCTGATCAGTTTTTAAAGTCTTTTTGTGCTGGCATGAGCATCAATAATCAGACTGCTGGTCAACAGACACTTGGGTTCGCCTATTTGTCACTGATTCTAGGTGGGCTTCTTGCAATGATTCTGAAAAGGCGCACTTAACAATCACATACTTCCAATTGGGGAAAGAAAAGAAGACACATATGTCACATTCGAAAATCACACCATTCAACATAAATTTAGATGGTAACAAAATGATAATTGATCCACTCAGGTTGATGCGATGATTGGCTCTTCTTTCCTTTCCCTTGTCCTCTATTATTTACTCAGTTCCCACACAACTGAACTTCCTGTGGTAAACCTCGATTTTTTTTTGGAGTACATGCAAAATTCCGATTTTTCCAAGCGTACCGTGAGAATCCAGAAAACCCAACGTAATTTTCAAGATCAGCCCTAAAAATGCACCTAGAAAATTACATTCCTTCTTGAGTCTTGGTTTCTTTGGGCCGATGTGACGACTTTTTTCTCTTTTTGATACAACCAGAGACTTATAATTGGTCTACTGTCCTCTGAGAATTCTGTGTTTCTGCAACCCATTAACAATTTGGATCAAAACAAATACACTTTGAAATTAATTACTGTGCCCTTCTTTCCTTCATTCATCTGATAAAATTGTGATAAAATCTGTATTTTAATGGTTGCCAAGCTCCGATGTTGTAGAAACTTTCACTTACCAGTTCTCGTTGTGTCTACGGATGGCAGCTCCTCTTCGGAACTGATCGTTATTTCTCCTGCAACACGAATTTTCAATAGTATAATTAAAACAGCGAGCCTATACTAAAAGAATTACAGTAATCCCTAAAAACAGTAATCCTGTTTAACAACATAACCTTATTTGGTAGGGAGTGTGCACTCATGAAAAAGGATTGCCGAAACACACTCAGCTCTTCCTGGACCAACTTTGAAAAAAACTTTGATTTTCTGCTACTTTGAACAACTTTTCTCAGATAAAATTTGATTAGATGAAAAACAAAAAGGGGCAAGATTCCCTAAATACTGATCAATTTTGATAACAAGTTCAAAAACTTAGATAACGAATTTGTTGGAAGTAAAATTCTTCGTTTCAATTGCCAATCCTAATTCTGGAACCAACGCCTGCTTAAAATTACAGTTTTTCTTGTTTTATTTTTCTCCTTCCAAAAGACATTGGACAAGATCGATTGGACGAGGTCCAATGACAATGACTTAGGAGACCGTAAAAAAAATTGAACTTAATTATCAGCTGCAAATCTACTGCTTAATTTATTTATTTCCCCTCCTATATATATTTATTTTGAAGGTCAAGTATAACCCTATTTTCGGTTTCTTTAAAAAACAGAGCACCGGAAGGATACTAATATTTAATCCCCTTTGAAAATGCTCAAAGGTTCCTCGACAAAAATGCCACAAGATGGAGGAGCTTACACCCCAAAATGTCCTGCTTCATTGAACTCACATAAAGGAACTTCACTTCAATTTTTCTCTTGAAATAATGGTCTGGCAATACTCCTTGTAGTTTTATAATTAAAATGTTACCTTTGCAACTACTAAATAGTATTAATTCTATGACAAAGGAATATTGATCCTACTGTTCCTCTTACGAGAGAATAAATTAAAGGCATTCTCTTCTCCCTTTTAGAAAAGAAACGTGCATCATTCTCTAACGGCGACGATGAGGAGGGCACCTGAATTATCAAAGTTCTTCCTCTGTCGCCAACTATGATTGCTTATCGTGATAATTCACAATGGAAAATGCCACCAATCAAAACAGTAGACATCGAACTGTCTTTCTTAAACACCCCTCAACCTGTATCATTGCCTTGTTCTCAAAAAATATCAAGAGAGGGAGTGAAAATGAGGTTCTAAGCCAAGTTATGGCAGCCTTTGTACTATGGATAGTCTAGATGTATTGAGTCTTTCCTTACCTCCCCTCAAGTACATCATAAACGTTGACAAATTGCCAGCCTCTTTAACTGAAATTTTTTTTCGAACTGCTATGAACTGGACCTACTCCATTCCAACATATGAAAATAGGAATATGAAGTTTACATCCTATTCCACTTATAATTTTTTTTCGACTGTAACCATTGCAACTTTACCTAAGTACAAGGGTCGTTCCAAATTAAAGTATCTTTTTGCCATAACTTCTTAACTACTTCATGAAATAAAGGTCTGAAAAAACTGTTCATTGGTCATAATATCACCTTTCTTGCAAGATTTTATTTTTCTTTTAAAATTTGGTTCGGTAGAATGTCAGAAAAGTTGTTTTTGTGGACTCACCTCCGGACCACTTGGGTCAAAAATTTCACACTACCAGTCCGTTCGAGATTTAAACAAGACGTGAGACAAAATGTAATGTTGAAGAAGCTTCCTTATCCCCTCAACATACAACTCCTTATGGACGAACGAGATTTATGGGTAACTCCATGATCCGATAAGAAGGCCCCCTGGAACGCTTGTGAAGCAATTTCACAAAAAGTAGCTGAAATACAACTAATACCACGCTGGTGTCCACATTGTGGTGCATCTTTGGTAATCTCATCAAAAAGGAACCTTTAGCTAAGAATTGTGGCTGTCTGATGTTACAAAATCGTGATTGCATGTTGACACCGAGCAGTTGCTGCGTCGATGTACCAACATGAAATTTTAAACCCGTTTGGTGGTGAGGTGGGTTCACAAAAAAAAAACAACTTTTCTGCCATTCTACTGAACAAAATTTAAAATACTATGGCTCATTAAAAAGCTGACATTATGACCAATAAGCCGTTCCTTACAGATTTCAATTTTATGCAGTAATTTAGAAGTTTCAGTAAAAATATACTTACTTTTGGAAGTCTCTTCTATTTAAAATCTGCCCCTTCTTTAATTTTTTGAAAATTACCACTCCTAAACTTCTGAAAGAAGTATAGCGGTTTTGCATTCAAGTTTGTTCTACTATTTCACCTTATTGACCATGAGCCTCGGCCAACTTAGAGAACTGACCCTGATAGTTGCAGGAAAGAGGTGATGAACAAAAATGTTTTAACTGTAAGCAAATTTTTCAATGTCAGAAGCCTCAAGTATCCAAATTTTTTCTTTCTAGCATTTACTTCGGATTCACATACCATTCATATTTACTTAGCATTTACATTAAAGGTTTCATTCATCGTTGTAACATTTTTCTTCATCAACTTGTTCCTGCAACAGTTCTACTGTTCCGACGAAGTCTAAATCAACCTTATGGTACGAAATGTGTTATTTACAGTGCAAATTTTAATTCCTAACCCTTGTTTCCCCCTCAGGAATGGGGAATATTAATACTGTGAGTAATTTTTCACAATAATATTAATAAGATGTCATACCCAGACATCGTGGCTCCTGTGGAGGAATCTATGCAGGTGCTGGTTGCAGTGGACGTTGCAGCTCAGGTTGTTCAGGTAGCAGTGGAGGTTGTGGTAGAGGCTGCAGTGGAGATTGCTGTGCAGGTTGCGGAGCAATTATTTTGGGGGGCGTTCCTACATGCCCACGGCTCCAGCCTCTCTTCCTCCCATGCAATGGAATGTCTGAAAGAGAGAATCCAAAAGTTGATCAAAAGATTAATTTTCATAAATAATTTGAAAACAATGAGAGCACTTTGGACGACCAGAAATAACTTTCCAATATGCCTATTTTCCCTGCAATGAATGACTAATAATTCACTTTCATGTTCTTTACGAAGTTGGAGGCAACTGGAAAATTATCTACTTGAAATAATATAACCTTTCAACTAATTATTTACTTGCTTAGGACACTAGTTACTATCAGATGATTGTTAATGATGACAACCCAGAAGTATCCTCTTCTTCATTAGAATTGAAGGATGTACAGTTCAAGCATTTTTTACAACCTTTCTTTTCTAGGAAATCCGTCTCAAGTTGTGTCAACGTCATTTCCCCCTTTATGCATTTATACATGCATTGTATAGTTACTGCCTTTCCACTGAAACACGTCTCTTTCTGCCAAAAAAACCCTGCAAAATACACTATGTGATTGGAAAAATGAGTTTCTTTCGATTACTTCCTCATTCATCATCTAGAAAACTAAAATTTAATTTAAGTGCTGATGGGGCAGAAGTTTGTGCAGATTTTTTCTCCTTACTGAAGTCACTTAGTCATTAATTACTGACATCTATGATGTTCTAAAGGTGGAACCGCTTTTCAGTCTTGTCAATCTATAGACTCCCCTGTAATATTCCTGTAATTAATTCATTAGTCCTGTGAGAACGAGCAGATGCAATTAATAGAAACTTCGTAGCCTGACATCTTGTCAATGAGAACATAGGCAGTATGTTCTGACCTTAACGGATGCTAATTTACGAAATTTAAGGCTGCTTCTGCTTTCTTGAGCAACAAATGGAGAGAGGACATTACCAGTGCTACTGTCTCTAAGTTTAAAACCCACTTTTGGCACTTGGCACCAGGAAACGCTGGTTGTCCTCTTTAAGTCAGTAGGTTTTCTGCCTCAGAAAAATGATAAATCATTGACCCATTATCGGAAGTGATTTTATCAATTAGTTTAGTAAAAAAAGGGGTTCCCAGTTTTAAACTTGAAGATAAATAATTTACTAATTCAATATCCCTTCTTAGTAATCATTTTCTTCCAACACTCTTGGAGATTGATTTCTTTCTAGAATTTGTTTCATATGCTGACTAAGCAAAACCGAGAAACATTGGAGGAAGTATAGGATGGCTGTGTATTAAGAAAAAGAAAAATCAATCCTCAACTTCCGAAAAATGGTACGTAGCTGAAAACTCACCGTTTTGCCTTCAGAAAGGAGATAGGGAGTAGCGTTTTGGAGGTGATTGGATAAAATATGTTTTTTCATCTTAAGGTTCCTAAAAAAATTATTTGATTAACTAGAAACAATTTCAAAGCTGTAGCAACATTTCATTGGGGGAAAAATGTGATTTCTCAATTTTTAAATTTCCCTGTTGGTTATTGCAAGGTCTCTACTGCACCACTTACAATGATTCGCCCAAAAATTGTTTTGGGTTACATCACCCCTGAAGCATCACTTGGGGGAAGGGGGAGGGGGTGTCATCCACTTGATTTTAAAAGAGGAAAAAAAAATTAGGGCTGTGCGAGTACTCGAATTTCGAGTCGAGTCGAGCCGAGTATCGAGTACTCGATTCGGCTCGAAAGTTGGGTTAGGTTCGAGCGAGTACTCGAACTCGGCTCGAGTGTCAACAACACGAGTTTTTTTGAGCCGGAAACGCCGAAGAGTCCAACTTCTAAATATTTCAATCATACTTAAACTATTGTTAGTTTTGCCATCATTTTACGATTGAATAACATCAGAGTCTCGTCGGCAAATTTCTACCATCCGCAGCGCCAACACGCTGCCGCCCGGCGATTTCCTGCCGCCCGCGGTTTGTAACTACACGGAGTCATATGAGCGCATTTATGCGCGCGACAAATTTCAACCTGCGGCGGCGACCGCCGCTTGGAAAACTGAAAGTGAGCACGTGTTTTGGACCTTTTGCGCTCCAGAAAAACGGTGTCGCGGCGGCAGAAAATGGTGCTGCGGCTACAAAAATATGGATCGCGCGATTCCAAAAAACGTCGCGGCGACAACTGCCGCCGGCGACACGGCGACACGAATTGCGTGCATAAATGGGCTCTAAAGCCTTCACTTGTGCCGCCCGAAGTTCCTTTGATGTACCTACGCTGCGCCACGCCGCTTCTTGCCAAGTTTGGTCCCCTTTTCAAATTAAACCGCGGGAAGTTATTTTAACGCGTTACTGCCGAACATTTTGTAATTTTAGTGTAAATCCTTCCTAGTGTGTCATCGTCAATAATTATTAATATCATATTATGAGTCTTGTTTGGAATTATTTGTTGTAGAAATAGATTAAATCACGTTTTAAAACTCGAAATTACTCGAACTCGACTCGAGCTCGACTCGGCTTGAGGCTCATTTTCAAAGCTCGAAAAAGCTCGAACTCGGCTCGACTTAGTGAAAAAATACTCGAACTCGGCTCGAATCCGAAAAACCAGGCTCGCACAGCCCTAAAAAAAATAAGAAACATCCTACTTCATGTGCACAACAGCCGTTATTTCTTTGAGAGGCAACTGAAACTGTTTCCTTGTGTGCTGTTCAAGGGGGCAGTTGGTCATGTTCAATAGTTGAACAATGACATTTCCACACTTCATGTGCGGATAGTTTTTAGTGTTCATCTTCACTTAACAATAAAAGGGAATAATGACAAAGATACATACCCTACCTTGGGGAAACGATGTTCGCGTACAATTCTAGGATTTGAATCGCTTGCTCGACTGATCCTCCTGGGAAAAAAATATTCTTTACTTACAGGCGGAAAAGTTATATTATTTAGTGCTTTCATTTTGACTGATTTGTGGTAGAGTTCGGCTAAAGGGCTCATTTAACTTTTCATTTTTTTGTCCTTTTTGACAATTTTCTCTCGTCACTCTTGTTCGATAATCATGCAACAGAGGAGAATATTACAGCACATCTTTTCAAGAATGCAGACTATTAGTAGGTTAAGTCAAGTTTTACATGAGAAAATTTGAAAGAATCTCCTAAATACCGGCCAAAAATAGCAACAATGGACCAAAATACCCCTCACATTTCACTAGACATCGTATAATTTTAAAGGCAAAATATGGTGGTGTGTCCCACAAAATACGTCCGTGTCACCTCTCAAAAGAGTGATATGATAACGATCGAAAAAGTGTAAGAAAATAGATTCGTGTTTTTCCAAGAATTTGGTTTGAGGGACTGCTTCGTCCTTCTACTGGCTCTGCTCAGTGAAAAATTTGGCGTGGAGTCTACTTAAAACTTTGGAGATAAGAATTGTGGAGCAAAACCCAGGCAAAGTCAGAAAAATTCCCTTAATGCTACACAATATACAAATCTGCAGTTGTCTCCGAATAAGATAATCGTTCTTAAGGCTATCAATTACCGATTTTAAAAATAAATGTTTTTCTACAAATCTCCAATTTTCCATTCTCCTACATACTGCTTCAGACAATAGTTTAAATTGCTTATGCACCATTCTAATATCCAACCAATATAATGCCTCAAGGCATGGAAACCGAAAAATGAAATGAAAAGATCCATCCATGAGTATGAGAGCTTCACATAATAATGAACGTTTTCGTCATGTTTCCTGCTGTTTCTATGTCGAGAATAATTTTCTTTCAATTTAAATATATTCACTCGAAACATGCTGAACTGGGTAATCTGTTGCAGCCTCCATTGTGTGATGTGAAAATTCTCTCAAGTTCAGGCGGTAATGAAGAGAATATCCCACACTACATTGAAAGTCCACCTCCATATCTTTTCTAACACTCCGTCCGTGCACAGATAGAGATGGAATACATTAGCAGGGTTGCCGTGGTTCCAATCTTGGACTCCCCAAACAAAATGGCAACCCTGCGAATGTACTTGCTTCCTCTCTTTGCATGCATGATGAGTTTGACCAGATATAAAGGTGGATTCTCACCCTAGCATGGGACATCACCTCCATTGCGGCCTAAACTTTACAGCTTTTGTGCGCTTATGAATTTATTTCAGAGAAAGCAAGTTGCACCACCCTGTTTCCCACAAAATTTAACACGAAGAGAAGCCTTTAAATAAGAACTCCCTGACACATGCAAGAATTCCTTTACATTATGATCCCCTAAAGGGAGACATTCAGGATCTGTTAGATCACTTCCTCATACTGTACTTTGCTAAGTTGCAGCAACTGCACCCTCTGAAGTTTCATGAAAAGGATTGCTGCCCTTCTACTAAAGAAAAATCCTTAATGTTAACAGAAAGCTGTGTAGAAACAAGTTATTCTTCATGATAACGACATAGAAAATATTACCAGCATGGATAGCAACGGACAGAACATAGTTTGGCGGGGCGGTGCCCTGTCGACCGATTGCAGATCTGATTAGTGTAATTGCATGGGCGTGGGGGTGGTTTTTGGGTGGCGGCCCATTCCTGGGTTGACCTGGAAACAATCAAGAAATAACAACGGATGAAAACAAATGAATAAATAAAACATAGAACAGAAAGTCACTGGGGTTGCTTCTGGAGAAAGAGGTTGTTCCTAAAATCACATTTTGTCCCCTCCCCTCCCCCATCTTACTTTAACTGTTCTACTGAATGTCCCTGGTGCTTAGGAAAAAGTTCAGCCTCTACAGATAGTTACAGACTCCAGGAGGAAGTAAAATTCTCCTACTTTCAAAAATTAAAAAATTTGTACCTCTGCTATGGCTTGCATGTTAGAATTGCACCTTGCGTTCACAAATGTTGGGAAATATTCTCTAAAAATTGCTGAGGTGCTTTGATAAATCCATAATTTATTACATGGCATTATCTCATTTTTTGATACTGAACGTCGATTTTGTACCCTTTTTACTCTTCTCCCCTAGCTGAATCGTTGCTGATAGAATCAACCAACTTTGCAAAAGTTCCAGGAACAAATCAGTGTATCTGCAGAAACGGATTCCACTTCACCTCAGTTTGGGAAATTTGAAAGTATAGACCGTGGTAGTGAAGGTTTTAAAGTTAATCTAGATGGGTTGTCGACAATAAAAAGGAGTTTGAAAAAACGGAATAGCTAAGAGAATCCAATGAAAACTTCAAAAAACTTCTCTGATACGATAAACTTAATTTTCAGATACTCTATGGGCAAAAAATTTGAAACTACTACAACTCTTCTGAACGATTTGGGTTTCCTGTAATTTACAGTAATTTGAGGGTAGATCTGTTTAAAGCGCTTAACATTAATTGATGATATTCATTAAACCCAACCTTCTTCCTCCTCCAAGAAAACGTTGGAAAACTTCATACTTCAGAAATCATTTCCTAAAGAGTATCAATTAATTTGGAATCCCAATAAATCTCAAATTTAGAGACTTCGGTCAGTTGGAAAGGGATGGAGATAGTGGCGCGAGAAAGTAAAAACTTTTTCAAGATCGCACTTAGAACCCTAATACGTCAATCAATATCGTTCCTTCTGTGATTGACTGACTTGGAAGCAATATCATTCAATATCATATCAGACTGGACATCCTTCAATGGTTGCTTGCCATCCTTCAGAGAAATTATGGTGTTCTTTGGGTTATTCACCTGTTGTGTCATGTGCTTTAAAAGAGTTGTTCCATTTTCAGAAATAATCTGGCTCTGATTATCTTCACATTTCCATCACACGAACCTCCCCATATGTCCTCGCCTGGAGGAATTTTTCCCCTCAGATGAGAAGACTTTGTTCCCAGGTGATCAACTCAAACATCAATTCAATTATAATAAAGGAGTAAACAACACTTTAATATATAGTGCTACGATACATTTAACTTCACACTTCATGCACAGTACATGTTTTGGATTTCTTAATGTTTTTGTTTGAAGCACTGTTGGATCGGCAGTTTGATATTGTAGTGAATGACGTTTACCGCTGAACTTTTACTCCTCCATTCGAAATAACACTCCAGAAAATTGACTAAAAAATAAAAAATTGATGGAAGAAAAAACTTTTGAAGGGTCATAAGAGCTGACACAGGATTGCAATGAGATCTCACAACCTTAGCAGCCGTGTGTGTGAGAAGTCTTGGTTGCACAAAATGCTATCATTTTCATATTCTCCTTTGTTGACATTATTCAGCTACAACTTAGAGAAATTCCGTCTCAGGAAAATATGAAAAACCATCTGAAAAATATATAATACAATACTCACACTCAACATTCGCGTCCAACTGGATCTTTGCATCTCCCGATTTATTGAGTTAGCAAAACAGACAGAAACCAAGCGAATAACTCACGCGTGAACGAAAGGTAGACTCTGACTGCTGTCCTGCTGCCACGGCTCTAGGGGACAGTGTTCACGATTTTGAACAGATTCAGGATTCAGTTTTCAGGGTTTTCAGGATTTTGATTACGGATTTTGTTTTTTTTCGAGGATCGATTTTTCGGAGAGAATTGATTTTTCGAGAGTATTTATCGAGAATCGATTAATTTCAGTGAATCATGTGAAAAAAACAATTCAATTTCATTTAAGCCGATCAATCGATTTTCAATAGAAAAACTGAATCGAGAAGGAAGAAGACCGATGAGACGAGTTTACACGATTTCTCTACGGCGCGCAAAGCGGGAAAATGGAACAGTGATACTGAAATTGTTGCCAAATTCAACGGCGTAAGTCCGCAACCACGTACCTCGGTTTGCGACGTTGCAGATTTCCTGTCATTCTTTCCTTTTTAAAACGGAGACCGTTCGAGGAGAATTCTTATAAACTGCAGCCATTTTTCTTCTCTTTGAAAAGAGATGTCTGCGGAGATGTCAAGGAATGATGGCAATTTGTTACCTTCACAGGGAGCAATACGAGAGGAGATTTGCCAACATCGCAAAAGAGATACATGGTAGCCAACTTACATCGTCGATATGTGGAATCTGCCCCCTTATTGATGAACTATTTTTAGCCATTGTATGAATGCAACGTTGCAAAAAGCCTTATCAGACACTTCACATGCCTATTTTATCCTGTCTTAGTGACAAAACTAAAAGTTTGTTATAACTTTCAGTTGTTTTTTGGCGCTTCGGGAAAAATTTGAAAATCGCTGGTTGGTTTGGCTGGTCCCTGATTTTTACAATGTTTTGAATTGATATTACAACGAATAGATTATTCGGTCCAATTTTAATCGACCTAATTTATATTTTTAAAAAATCTGATCAATTCGAAAAACCGACTTTTTTGAAAAAAAAAATCCCCAACACTAACAGGAGGTGGTCCGTAGCAGAGCTTTTGGAGTAGAGTTCTGAATCTTCCGGAAAATCTCCAAAAAATTTCAATAAGTTCTGATCATTCAAAAATGATTTTCAACTCGTAAAATATGCATTAAAATGTGAATGACTGAGTTTTTCTTTTCCGGACGGTCATATAAATTGAAAACGCAGAAGGATTTTTAAATCGAAAACTTGGGTTACGTGTTCTTGGCTGTCCCGTGAAGGGATTCAGGGGTAATCTGTCATCTTAATTCAGATGCAGCAAGATGGCAGCATCGTTCCCTCTCCGTGCAAATCTATGGAAATGAAACAATTCTTAGAGGGGACATGAACTCTTGACAAGATAGACTTTTCAACACAGGTTTAAATGTACCGAAAACAATATCTCAATTCAACTTGGCCTCATTTTTTGCGTGTTTATGCACTTCTTTCAACCCAGGTAGAGAAGTTTTGTTCACATTTTTCCAGGAGGTTATGACAGCCTGAGGATCTCAGCATAAGAATAGAGAATTCACCAAACTTATCAAACATCACTCTTTGAGAGAGTTATCATCCTCCTGCAGACATACATATCCTAATTAACAATGCATCGATGCCTATTCTCGCATATATTCTACATTATGCCCTCATACTCATAATTGAGGGAGGTGTCAGCATTGTTCATTCAACTGGGTTAGCGAATCTATGTATCACAGTATCAGACCAGCTCCTCTTGACTCTCTGCACTGTCTAAGAAAAGATTAATGAGTGTAAAACCTTGAGTCATCATGATTGTCAGTTGTAGATTACTCTTATAGTGAATATCAATTTATTACAAGCAAGGATAAACGTCCTCACTGCTAAATCCGCTACGTCAGCCCTTTTTCCAACACTCATTGCTTATAGACTCTACGGCCACCTCGGTTATGCCAAAGCAAAGTATCTGCTGTGACCACAGCCTGAAGTTACTAAGACAAGCTAATTAAAATTGCAGATACTTCCTTAAAAGTATTTCCGAAAATTTTCCCTTACTGAAAACTCCTTCACTTCCTATCCTGCATTGTGAGGAATCTGTATTCTTGAAGCGACAACTTTCAACCGGCTTCAGGAAATAATGACCGATGACCCAAACCCATTATTTCACGAAATCAGATCAAAGAAATAAAATTACGTAAAGTGCGCTAGTCCTATTTTACTACCTACTTTTGTTGAAAAGTTCAGCCTGAAACATATTTTGTTATTGTTGAAAATTGAAGCTGCCATGGAACCTACTACTCAGAACTTCGGTGTACTGCCTGTGGTTCTGAGTTTGAATCAAACCTAACACAATTGCAAACTAATAGTAATCACATGAAAAAGCAGCGACTATGAAACTATCACACCATTTCTTCTTAAGAAACAAAGACGAAAATCTGTATATAAAAGTGTCACTGTGTTTTTAAAAATTGCAATTAATTTAAATCCAATTACAATTTAATTTCAATATTTTCGTTGCACTGTGCTACTTCGGCCGCCAATCAGAAACGCTATGCCGGACAGTTTTGGATTCTAGGCCAAAAAATGTGCGTAGATCTATAGCTCCACACTAATTTTCACCAAAAAATATTAAAAAATATCCATGTTGGAGGGTTGCATCATTGGATTGCTTGACGAATAATGGCCCACAAGAAAAAACTATAAATATTTACATACATGACGATTTGGCAAAGAAGTAGCTTAGATGGCAGAAATTTTGACCGAAACAGAGAATTTGCTGCAACAATGAGCTTACAGCTGAGAAACCCCCCCCCCCCCCCCGCCGATAAAATAGATATATTTTCTCTGGATTTATTATAAAATTGGTCCCTAAAAATGGAGGCTGATTTTATGAGAGTTTGCCAAGTCTCTAACAAGAATCGATAAAAGAGTTGCAATGCCAACCACAATTAAGTTTCAAGCATCGCTAGAGGCATTAGGGGTACACAAATTATATATAGTCAGAAAAAGCTTGGCACGGCTTTAAGTTTTATTGTTAGACTTCAAATCTCGAACAAGAGGGATCCAGTGGATTTTTATCATACTTAAAGAGAACGATAGATCCGTAAGAAAACGCATTCATTTAAATAGTTTTCTTTTACAAAAGCAAAGGACCAACCTCAAAAATTTGCTCCAAAAAACGTCTTCTGATGGGCTTCAAGTGTGGGAGAGGGAAACTCCAAAAGCACTGCGGATTCATCTAGACACACCTTGTACTTCATTGTGCGATGTAAGAGACTCGAAACTTTCCAGCATGATGCAGACCATTCAATCAATTAATTGAACCCGCTATTCTGCAGTCTTTCCCATGAGTCCTTGTCTCTTTTCAGGCTGATATGAGTTCCTACGAATAAGACAATGATCTCTGAAGGTTACAAAATTTATATAAAATTTAGGGTATTGATATGAATGAATAAGACAATGATCCCTGAAGGGTTACAAAATTTATATAAAATTTAGGGTATCAAAATGAATGATTCAAAGCAATAGAAGTTCACTATGGTGACAACTAGCTATCTAAAATCACTAATTTTTGGTAGGGAAAAATTATTGCTGGATACACTTAAAACATCTGTGTATCAATCCGTCCTGGGACATAGTTATAATATCAGAAGCTGTAATATCTCTACTCCATTAACATCCTACAGAGTCCCTGAAACTAATAATAAAGTCGTGGCTATAAGAATGTTTAATTCACTCTCTTCCAATTTGAAAACTATGTTCAGAGAATCGGACCTTGAACAATTTTTCATCAATCTTGGAAACTATCTTCTTCCAAATCCATTTAAGGAATTAAGTAAATTCTGTCCTACAAATTAAAAATTTGACATTTTTCCTTATGAACACTGACTGGTATGATATCCATTATGTTGGCTCCTACGTACAATTTGTAGATGAATAAATAAATTGTAAATTTTAGGAGTACGTACTAAACAGTTATGTTTGTAGCGCAGGAATTCTGCAGCAAACTTTCATTAGTTGCAGCACATTTGGCAGTTCATTGGGATTATGAATAGGGACAAAAATGACAGATGTTGTAGAAAATGGGTTGACAAAAACCTCCAACAAAAAAGTCACAAATAATGTATAAACCATCGTTTTTGAGTCATACAGTCTGCATGAAGAGGAAAATTTGATGCGATGAATCCAAGATTGCTGCATAAACCTTTTCCTATCTCACAATCAGTATCAGGAATACCTTAGATGACTGGGCCAATTAGAATGTCTCCTGCATGGACTGAGGTGAACAGAAACGTACCAAGTGGCACTTCAAAAAAATTCAGTTGGGAATAGTTCTGTAGTCAAACATTTTTTCTTATGAAAATTTTGAAGTCCAGAATCGATAATTTGAACCTGAAAACAGTCGTTACAGTATGTCTTCAAAACTGACTGTGACGGTGGGATAAAACTTTCAAACTTTTCATCACAGTTGTAATTTGATACAAAAAGATGGATTTATGTTACACTCGATCCCTCTGTTCTTGCCTTCCCTACTAAGCTTCTATCGAGATTCCTGTAATTTCATTTCCTAATTCTGTGATTTTTCCCTGACCTTAGTTGTAAATCCTAACTATGAATTTTTTTCTCTAATTGAATCGGCTCATGCAAAAACCGCTAATGTCCATTTTCTCAAATTTTGAGAGAACTGCAAAAAACTGTAGAAGCCTTTGAAATGCGGGATTAAAAAATGTTCAGAAGATAATTAATACAAAAGTGGATTGTAGAAAAAGATCCCTGACAGTTTCTAGCTCCACTTCTGTCTGGGACGGAGTAATTAAAAAGAAAGGACTCTGGACATAGCGGTTTCCGCATGACACATGAAAATCGCCGAGTTTTGGAGCCGTTTGATATTTTCAAAATTCATTCTAAAGATATTAAAGAGCTAGATTATCATTCAAATAAAGTTAAAAAAATAAAATTCTGGACAACTGCGGCACTTACAACAAGTTTCATCACGAAACTACCAGCAATAAACTGGACATTAGCGGTTTTCGCATGATTTGTGCGTGGACAATTCTAAAACATCAAAACCGCATATTTTTAAGTATGCCTCCTGGGAGAAGTAAAATTATTCTAACGTATTTTGAGGCGCTGAAACTAAATATGACCTCCGTTTTTTTCCATCACCCTCCAATTTTCCAAAAAAGCCGATTTTACTCGGAAAAATGGCCATTTTTGGTGTTTTTCATACTGTTACCCTGAAGGTAGGTAGAATTTTTCCCAGCTATGGGATACAATTTCACCGATGTCTTTTTAACTGCTGAGTTCGAAAATGACCTTAATTTTTCTTGCTCACCTCTCAGTTTTCCAGCAAAGCGACTTTTTCCCAGGAAAATGAGCAAAGGACCCTACAACAAAACGGCCAAATCGGCCTAAACACGGAATCGTACGATTTTCTCAGGGATGATAGAGGGTCTTCCCAGACACTCAAAACTGGTCATATTTTTTGCCTAACCCCCAGGGAAAAGGGGGGAGAGGGGGTCAAAGTCAAAACCTTTAAATTAGCATAACTTCTCAACGGTTTGTCGTAGAAAGATGATCTTGGTGTCAAAATTTCCAGAAAAATGAGAGCTTTCAGAATATATGTATGAAATTAATTAAATTTTAAAATTTGACCCACTTTTGGGGCATTTTACAAGGTCCCCCTTTCGTAAATTTTCGTTTTTTGAGATTTTCGGTTGTTCGGTTCGCACGGATTAAGACAAAAACAATTTCAAATGAAAGTAGAGCGTTTAAGCTTTAAAACAAGCCCAAGATGATCTTGGGGAAACGATTAGAAGCGGAGTTATGAGTCTTCAAAGTTGACGCGGCGCGCGGGAACCTTGTATGTTCCGAGTCTCAAGGTCACCTGCGCGCCCCGGATTGCCTGCAGGTTGCAAGTTTTTGTGTTTTTATGCTTCTGTAGGTCATTTTTAATGTAAATCATTCAATGAAGATAGAATAATCAGAATTTTTTTAATTTTACACAACGGGCCTTCGGCGAGGTACACCTCATTAACGTCAAAAAATTTTAACTGCGTTTCAAGTAGCCCCCTCAAGAATAACTTAGACTTGTTTTGAAGCTCAAAGCTCGTCTGCTTCTACGAGAAACTATTTGGCTTTACCATGTGAGTTCCGTCAAGCGCTGTAGCTTATAGCTCAATTAAAAAATTTTAAAATTAGGGGTACCCCAAAATTTGGCATCAATGGGTTATAATTTCTAAATGGTTCAGTTCTGTATGGAGCATATGTATATTTGAACTGAGGGTCCATGGTTTCTTCTAAATTATAAGAGCAGAATCGTCATCGTCAGCAAATGTTTAATGAGGTATGATGGACATAATGGTTGATACTCTAAGCCCCCTCTCGCTCCTCCCGTAAAATTAAAAAATTTCGATTATTCTATCTTCATTGAATGATTTACATTAAAAATGACCTACAGAAGCATAAAAACACAAAAACTTGCAACCTGCAGGCAATCCGGGGCGCGCAGGTGACCTTGAGACTCGGAACATACAAGGTTCCCGCGCGCCGCGTCAACTTTGAAGACTCATAACTCCGCTTCTAATCGTTTCCCCAAGATCATCTTGGGCTTGTTTTAAAGCTTAAACGCTCTACTTTCATTTGAAATTGTTTTTGTTTTAATCCGTGCGAACCGAACAACCGAAAATCTCAAAAAACGAAAATTTACGAAAGGGGGACCTTGTAAAATGCCCCAAAAGTGGGTCAAATTTTAAAATTTAATTAATTTCATACATATATTCTGAAAGCTCTCATTTTTCTGGAAATTTTGACACCAAGATCATCTTTCTACGACAAACCGTTGAGAAGTTATGCTAATTTAAAGGTTTTGACTTTGACCCCCTCTCCCCCCTTTTCCCTGGGGGTTAGGCAAAAAATATGACCAGTTTTGAGTGTCTGGGAAGACCCTCTATCATCCCTGAGAAAATCGTACGATTCCGTGTTTAGGCCGATTTGGCCGTTTTGTTGTAGGGTCCTTTGACTTATATTTGTCAGGCAGGCAATTTATTTTTATAAATTTTCCTGGACACGTGGTAGTGTGTTACTTATGTATTTTGAGCTGCTGAATCTGAATATGACCTCGGTTTCTTTCTATCACCCTCCAGTTTTCGGTAAAGCCGATTTTTCCGAGCCTAAAATTGTGTATCATAAAAGCTTTCCGGGTTCAAGGACTTTTCCTTTTTTAAGGGTTTTCCGTCAGAGGGGTGGGTGATAAGGAATTTCTGTGATCATATTTGGGGTTTTCAGCTCAAATTACATGAGAAACAGTGTATCACACATGCGGAAAATGTTTTGAATTTCCCTGGAAGTGGGAACGGTCCAGAAAAGCTTTTGGCCCGGAAAAATCGGACCTTCTAGAAAACAGGAGGTTGTCAAGGATGAAAGAAGGTCAAATTTGAGTTTAGTGCCTTTTAGTACAGCAAGACAGACCTAAAGAGGATCTCGAAAAATTTCTGAAACTCCTTGGGACAGGAAAATCATGGCCAAAATACCTGAAAAGAGCGGTTTCTAAGGAAAAGCGACTTTTCCGGGAAAAGGATGGGTGATTGGAAAAATCTGTGATCATATTTGCATTCAACAGTTCAAAATACCAGGGATCGATGCATCACACATCAGAAACATTTTTAAAATGTATTTCTAATACACTTTGAGTACAGGAAAGCTTTTACGATACACAATTTTAGGCTCGGAAAAATCCACTTCACCGGAAAACTGGAGGATGATAGAAAGAAACCAAGGTCATATTCGAATTCAGCAGCTCAAAATACGTTTGTAACACACTATCATGGGTCCAGGAAAATTTATAAATTTCATTCACAACAAATATACGTCAAATTTGCTCATTTTCTTGCAAAAAAGTCGCTTTTCCGGTAAACTGAGAGGTGAACAGGAAAGATTAAGGTCATTTTCGGACTCAGCAGCTAAAAAGACATTGGTAACAAAGTGTCTCGTAGCTGAGAAAAATTTTACTTACATTCTGCCGGGGGTAACAGTCGAAAAACACCAAAAATAGTCATTTTTCCGAGTAAAATCGGCTTTTTCGGAAAATTGGAGGGTGGTGGAACAAAACAGGGGTCATAATCGAATTCAGCGCCTCAAAATGCATGAAGATCACCTTGTGTCGTCCAGGAGACGTTTTTTCATTTTGTTTGGTTATACAGTGTTATGAGGCATATAACGGGAGATGGACATTAGCGGTTTTCGCATGATTTGGACCACGGCCCCACCTGAAAAGGGGTTCAAACCTAAGGAACAAACCTAAAGAACAAACATTTTCACCACATTAATGAGTGTGTTTGACCTCCGAGAGTATTTTAACCCATAAATCTCAAAATTAAAACAAATGGACATTAGCGGTTTTCGCACAAGCCGATTCAATTATGAAGACTTTTCTCAAGAAACAGGGGGTAATTTTTCTGTCTCTCGATACCTTGCTTCAAATTTCTACTTCAAAATCTTCAAAAATTTCCTCGATTTGACTTGTAAAGTAAGACGTTTAATTACCCTTCACAATAGCAAAATAAGTAAAATCTTCAGTGTCTTAAAATCTCAGTGGAATCATTAGTTATATTTGATTATTTCATGTTAAAAACAAATTTGTAAAGACTAAAGCAGTCTAGAAATGTGTATGTAAATTTGTTGAATTGTTAATTTAAAAAAGAAAAAATGGATGGAATCACACTAATTCTATCGTTTAATGTTATGAGAAGAGGCACTTAAAATGTTCCTCCTCTCTGAAATTGTACTGAGTGAGACTACCAAGACACTCTGCTGCTAGGAAAATGCCTCGCCTTTTCAGGTTTTTCAGACTGCCATTAACAAACCAATGACACGTATGACTGCAGTTATAAACTAATATTAGCATAGCACCCGATTTCTAAAAGTGGCCAACCATATGAAATCAAGGACACAGAAAGATTTTGATGGAAAAAACTGTGATGCATGGGGCAGATAGTCAAGAGGCTAAGATAATATTGCGTAGATTTGTCAATCAACATCTTTAGAAGAAGTTAGAAAAAATTTCATTAAGATTTTTCCTTCATTTCCACTTCTCATTCACTGATTAGAATTTAGTCAAATGGAAAATGCTAAGTCAGAGAGCTTGAATTAGTTACAGATTAGTGTCGGTTTGAAACATTGAACCTACATGATAAACAGCTTACACATACATACTCTTCCTCTTTGAACAAGATACTTAATCATAAATATGGATTTAAAGAATGATGTGCTGGTAATGATGATCTTTAATTGATTGATTGGCTGAGATATTCAGAATTATGAGACATTTTGTGAAAAATCCTGAGGCTCTTATCATTCCTTAAAAGTTCAGATACTGATGTAAAATTTTCAGTGAGATGAAAATTACTTTACGTCATTGAGAAGTTTTAAAAACTCCAGAGGCGTAATCAAAATAACTACACAAGTTGTCCATGTTCAATTACTATTATGAGGAAAAGAAAAACTAAAAATATGGCCCAAACTATATGTAACAAGATGTTAAAATAGCGCTGGGTCCACACTATGCTGCGGGGAAAAAGCTATTTACTATTGTGCCACCTTGTTTAATTTGTACTTTGAAATAAGGCCACTTTCTGAGTTACTTCCACTGATTACATCTTTAAACTTCTTATTTTCATACCTACTTTCCTGCAGGATGCTCAAACCTTTGGGGATTTTTTGACACCTTTTATAAAGTATTCTTAGTTTTCCAATAAGTCACAAAGAGCCTTAGGTGAGGTAATGTTAAACAGAATTCATTAGGGTGGCTCAATCTTAAAGTATGCAATTTTAGACGATTTTTCGTCCAAACCGGACCTTGATATCTTTCTTTGTTCGAGAGATATTGAGGTTCTCTGGCTGTAATTTTCAACCCCCCCCCCCCCCAATTTTTTGGGGGTCTGAAAATTTGGGAAAGAAGCGCTCAAGTATGAGTAATCAATAGACAAAGTTTGAAGAAATTCCAGAGGGGGTGGGGGTAAAAAAAGCTGTTCTTGCATCCAGCTCTTTACTTCCCCAGAAACTCCTGATGGAATAGAAGAAAAGTCATCATTTTCTAATTTAACATTAAAAAACACATCTACATATTACAAGTCAATCGTTTATTTCCTAAAAATTGAGTTTTCCCCAAAAAACCTTGTTTTCACGAGAAAATCGATTTTCCGGAATATCCTGATAGAATGGCGAAAAATGAAAAGCATTTTCAGACTCAATGTAAAAAATTGCATGTAAAACACCTGCCATATGTTGAGCTTTGTTTTTGGATACAGACCTATGTCATTATTTGAGATTTAACACCGTCATTTTGCCCTATTTTGGCGTTTTCTGGATGTTTCAGTTCTTACACCGCTATAACAAGGGGTAAACAAATTTTTTTGAGGTATCAAATCAAGGTACACTCTACACAGGTATGGACGAATGGAATTTGAGAAAGTCGTCGAAACGCATAGATTTAACGGCGTCCAATGGTACGACTGCGATGCTACATTGAAAACTTATTTACTTTCTGTTCTGAGAGTGGGTCTCGTCAATTTTGTGTTATTTTTTAGTGTTCATAGTTAAGTTTTTAGTTATTTTGAGTTTCATCAATTTTTTAAATTCATCTGATAACTTATTGAAGCTACCAGATCTGGCAGATCCTAATTTTCATAGAGAAAAAAAGGAGGTATTTGCATCTTGAGGATTGTGTACCCTGTGACGTAGGTCAGTACAACCTGGTCAGCAAAATCCGGAATCGGAAGTATGAAAAACTGACAAGAACATCCGATTTTCTTGCTTAAATCAACTCATGATATAATTTCAAACACTTTATGTAGAATGCATTTTCAAGAAAACCGATGATAAAAGTCGCTGCACCTACCTAAGTCATCAAAAAATTCCAAGATGCTCAAAATGCAAACACCTCCTTTTTTTTCTCTACGCCTCATTTTGAACTACACGGCAAAGACGGTACGATTTGCGACGTCACTCGATGGCCTATATTCTCAGAGCTGCTACTTAGGCACCCTGTTTGACCATACCTGTAGTAGAGTGTACCTTGGTGTCCCATACAACTGTTCCCACTCAATATTTCCTGCTGAGGCCGAATATGACCTCAGATTTTTTCCAGAAATTACGCATTTTCCGGGAAATGGGTTTTGCTGAAAAAATTTGTTTTTCAATGTAAAATCCCATATAAAAAAGATGGCTCTGTCGGCACGGATTAATATTATCCGATTTGGCTGAAACTTGGCAGAGAGTGTTTTTTGGTCAAATGGATCAGTTCTAAGGGGCAAGACCAAAAAAATTTTACCATACATGATTGGGCCCCCTTAGGAATTTATTCATTCCTATAGTGTCAGCATTATTAGAACAGACGTATTGGTGATCTTACCACATCAATATACTCCTCGAGAGCAAGTATGAGGCATTAAAAATGCATTGACCCACACAGCATGATGTGCTGGTTCTCTTTTAGGTCCAAAGTATCACTGTGTCAGCAGGGGCATAAAAACATTGTTGAGTCCAAGAGAAATCTTCCGTTTTATTTGAAGAGTGAAACCCCTTCAGTGAATCCCTCAAAAAAGTGCAGATTCTGATATGTTGTACATTGTCTTTCAGGGCAGAGACACTGAAAAGTGAAAATGATCCACGTTTAACTGAACTGTTTTAAAAAAATAAACGTTTTGTTGACAAGAAAAAATAAAGGAAAATAAAAGAAAAAACGCATCTGGTAAGAATGAATAAATAAATCCTTGAAAAGAGAAATTTATGGATGAAGAAAATAGGACAAAATGTGAAAGTTCACAAGAAACAGGCGCTTAGTTTAGGAGGCAAAATATTCAGTTGAATAATTTCTGTTCAATTCCATTGCACAATAAAAATGTCCACTAGTACATACACAAGTCATACAGGAAAAATAGGTACTTTCCCTCCCTTTATGGGTAGTTATGTACTAGTTGTTGTGTCTCTCATCAGGTTTCCAGAAATTTCCTATGCAATGATACATAGAACCAAGTAAGAATGGACTACTAGACAAGGTACGAATTTCAGCATTCTAATACATGCTTCGTAAGTAAAATTTCACGTAAAACACAATGTGCACAACAAAAATTACCGCAGTTGACTCCTTACGAAGATATTTAATGATTCTTGATGCGTGAATTCAAGCCATCCGCTCATGAAAACTCAATGCTCTACGTGATTCACATCGCGCGCTAAACGTTATCATGACAGTCTCTGCGATATAAAAATCTGGCAACCTCAATCTTGACGCTTTGGCTATAGCAAATTGCTAATAGTTTGAACAACACATGGTGGGAAATGAACATTGCTCGATTGAGAGGCTTGCTGAAACCGTTGTAGTACGTGATTCGACTACATTAGAGCTTTGAGCTTCTTGTGAGCGGGCAGTTCAAATTCTTCGTAACCAATGTGAAATAAAAACGTTGATATCTTCGTTTGGAGTTGGTTTCAGTAATTTTCATTGTGTGAATTGTGTTTTACGTGAAATTCAGGTTAAGAAACATGTATCAAATTGCTTAAATTCGTACCTTGTCTAATGGTCCATTATAAGATCAAACGATACTTTCATGCTTGCACAAAAAAAAGAAGATATATCTTCTGCTCATTCTGAAGACAACAAACTGACCCAATTTAACAGAAACTCACCAAGTGCCATCAACTTGGAGGCAAGGAGAGGAACTTTGAATTTTTTCTCCTCCATAGGACTCAACCTTTGAGACAAAGTTTAACAATTGATTTCACATTCAAGATATTTTTCCTAGACTTGGAACTTTTGACAGGAACATATTTAGTAATTACAAATCAATGAATTCAAAATTACTTCAAACTGATTTTTTCATAAGTACAATAAATAAAAAAATAAAATAATAATAAAGTCAGATGCAACTTTCAGCGATTATAAGAGAAACATTAAATTTACTAAAATGTGGGGAATTTTTTAAACAAAAGGTGTGTCGAGGAGAAAAAAAGGAAAGAAGAATTCAGGTATGGTTGTTGATGGATTGGTGCGTAAAAGCACTACAATGTGACCTGCACTAAAAACCTAGTTCAATTCTCAACATTTTCTCTGTCTCTCGGGTCATTCCACGCCAAATCAGACCAGTGATTTGCCCTGACCCCTTCAGAATTGCATGAAATTTGGCACACTCTTTCCGTTCACTGAGCTGAGTTGAAAAACGTAAATTTTAATTTTTTTGGATGCCCCGTTCATCTTTTATTGAGCTTCCAAAGTTCGGGCAAATTGACAGATGTAGCACCTTTAAGAGGCTGTAACTTCAGAACGGTTGATCCGAGCGAGCCGTTGTGGTATCAATGAAAAGCCCCTTGAATGCACTTTTTATCCATGTATAACACAATTTGACATAACTTCAAATTTTTTTGTTAAAAAATTGTAAAGTCGAAAATTGAAATATCTCAAAAAGGGGTAAATTAAATCGCACGAAATTTTGACTGAAGGTCGGTCATACCGCGAGGAATCCGGATGCAAAAATTCAGAGTGGAGACTTGATGGAGTCAAAAGTTATGAGCCAAAAAAGTTCGTTTTTCTCAGGTGCAAAAGCGCGACGCGTGATTCAAGCGGCTTCCGGCCGCGGCGTTCCGAGAATATTCCGGGCAGCCGGCGAGCGCCGCGTATATGCTGTGGCGGACTTCTCGACCCGGGCGAACGAGTTCCAGGAACGCCGCGGCTGGGAGCCGCTTGCGTCAACAGCCGAGCTTTCGCACCGCGAAAAACGACCGTTTTTTGCTCATAACTTTTGACTCCATCAAGTCTCCACTCTGAATTTTTGCATCCGGATTTCTCGCGGTATGACCGACCTTCAGTCAAAATTTCGTGCGATTTAATTTACCCCTTTTTGAGATATTTCAATTTTCGACTTTACAATTTTTTAACAAAAAAATTTGAAGTTATGTCAAATTGTGTTATACATGGATAAAAAGTGCATTCAAGGGGCTTTTCATTGATACCACAACGGCTCGGCTCAGATCAACCGTTCTGAAGTTACAGCCTCTTAAAGGTGCTACATCTGTCAATTTGCCCGAACTTTGGAAGCTCAATAAAAGTTGAACGGGGCTCCCAAAAAAATTAAAATTTACGTTTTTCAACTCAGCTCAGTGAACAGAAAGAGTGTGCCAAATTTCATGCAATTGTGAGGGGGTCAGGTCAAAAAGTGCCAATTTTTGGTCTGATTTGACATGGAATGACCCTCTCGCATATGATTATAGGTACATAATACTATACTGGCCTACATTTAACCCCTGAGATTTCGTGAGTGTCCAGGTTCTTGACGACACTAGGAGTCCTTTTATCATTTTTGGAAAATTTTAATCAAGAGAAAGAAAAGAAATCAAAAGAAAAATTTGTGGCACTTCTCTTTTCTTTCTCTACTAATAAATGTTGAGAAACCTTAATGGGAAATAACTCACCCATGATGATTTCTAATCTGAGGAGAGAAAATCAGTTTAATTGAAGGGAAAATTTAGAACATTTAAATTAAGAATTTGACTGTAAAACATGGCAATTGCAGAATTTAAAGTTGGGTATCAAATGAACAATGCTTTAAATGCAGGGGCAAATTTTAACCCCTTTCAGGTGAAATTTCATGAAGCCCATAGGTCTTCCTCCATCACCTTATAGGGACGAAAAATTGTAAAGTTAGGCCTCTTAAGAAATAAAGCAGACGCTACATGGCTATAATTACAGCAATTTTTAAGACATTTCAAAACTTCTTTGCCTCTTGTACATCCTAATTAAAAGTTGAAGAAAATAGCAACAGCATGAAACATTCAGAATTGGAGCAGGCTGAGACTTCATTTAACATAAATAAATGAAAGAGAGAGGAATCCCTGATAGAGGTTGCTTTTGCGTCAAATTTATTGAAACTGAAATGTGTTTCTCTTTTCAGGATGCTGAGGGAAAGTCCTACAGGACATTTGCTAATTCGATGAGACGTTTTCATGACCTTCCCCCTCGAGTAAGCCAAAATTAATTCATCCACTGCAAGAACGGAGTGGATGAAAAACAGTAATATTACATGAGGAGGAACACCATCAATTGTTTGAGAGATCCAAAAATGGCAAGTGAATAGTGGACGTGTAGTAGCAAGAGGAAGGAAGCAAAGGACAGCTGGTCAAAACTGTTTTCTTAAAAGGAATGTCTGTTCCATGAAATGAATGAATGCCCGTTTTAAGAAGGTGTAAACATAAGGATGAATGAGGAGCTTTGATGATTTTGTCTCGTTTGCGCTGCATCCAAACGAAATGTGTCAGTGAATGACGCAATTTTTCCTCTTTTTTTACAGGAATTATTTAGATAATAAGACCACATTAAGTCTCTGAATGCCCAGGGAAATTTTGGTCGGTATGATCGGGAAATATCAAAAATAACTTACATCAAATTAAACCAGAAGACTGGGTTAGTCTGCTTTGGGATTAGAATAGAAAACAATTTGTCGAAACTCATTCACACACTCCAATTTAAAACGAGTCAACAGGAACAGAAAATGATGCATAGATACACTTCTTCAAAATGTGCAACATGGAGGTATAAAGGCTCATTAGATAGATAGTGATGCATAGATATCGTTCCTCAGAATGGCCAAGATGGAGGTATCATGGATCATCACATAATTTACTACCACAGGGACGATACATTCCAAGGGCCTAGAAAGAAATATGAAGAAATAATTCGTAACTGCTGGCAAATTTTTAGAATTAGAATTCTGATTCTCAGGACAAACATGATTGTAGATTCATAGACTTTTTACACAACACAAGAAAATTCAATGGAATCGAGGGATCTTAAAATCTAAAGCAACCCAAAAGGAAAACAGTAGAAACTGCATTGATGGACCCATTTCAAATCATACACTGCTTTATAATATTGGGATTAGTCAATTAATCACTGTAATATTTACGAATCCGATTCAGAATGGGTTGATAAAAGCGGTTTATAATGTTTTTTCACAATTTAATTTTTGATGCTTAAATCGTTTCCAGAATGCCTGGCTCTAACACCTATGGCAAGAGGGAGTTCCAAACAGCATCAGTTATCATGAGTATGTAAAAGAAATGTTTATACTTGAATCGTACGTTTGGACTACACTTCAAATGCACCCTTGCTTATTGTGGTTAGCTACTGATAAAACAAATATTCCTAGTTGCCATCTAAATTCAAGGGTTTCTAGTCGTCCTAAACATGCATATTCAACTGCAAATCGAGGGTGAAACTTCAGAAATGCTAACTCCGCCTGCAGCATCGCATACCTCCTGCCATACTTTAATGTCTGAATTTTCAGTACCGAACTTCATTCTTTGAAGACTTCAGTAATTTTCTTTCTCGATGTGAAGAATGTTGTGTGAAAGTTGCGAACCATGATGCAGGTTCGGTCTCCTTGTAAAAATAAAGTAGAAGGGAAGATTGTGTAACATCGCAATCGAGGTGAGCATTTTTGCAATTTTATCGTCCAAATGGAACATTTTTAAGGACAAGGAGGAAAACTGTGTTATGAATTTACTCTCCTGATTACATATTTCATCCTCGATTTAATTATTCCGAGATTATTTATATAAAAATTATGGAAAATATCGATGCACTGAATTAGCAGTTAAAGAGGGACGAAAGAAACAAGAAAAAGAAGTGTTCCACTATTTTCTGATGGTAATTGTATGATGAGTTTCAGAATAGGATTGAGCTTGAAGACTGGAGCGGTATGTAGACTATTGACCTGTGTGCATTGAGGCATCCATCAGGCACCTGGGTTTTTACTTAGACAAGGCTGAGGATGACCCAACACAGCAAGCAGATACATGATAACAGGCGTAGGGTGCTCCCAGTTTTCCATGTGTGTCGCCAGATGCTTTCAGCCAGTCTGCTGACCAAAACAAAAGCAATGACTGCGGCCATCTAGAATGATTTTAGATGGCGCTCCAGGACATAGATTCTAACCAGTACAACCTAAAAGCAAACATTAAAACCATTCGTAAAACTACAAAATATAAGACAATACTTGTAACCCCCACATGGAACTACGTCATAAAGGTGTTTGGACATTGTGCTGGGTATTCTCTCATCTAAGAAGAGAAGAAAGGGCGGCGAATCAAGGCTCCTTCAGAAATCAAAGCAGACATTTTTTGCAAATGGTGCTGGAGACCGACACAAATGATCATCATTCACCAGCAGGAGGCTCATTAATTATCCTGAGCTTCTACTGTGATCTTAGCAACGCAAACTATTGGATGCTGCAGTTGTTCACTGGTTACGGAAGTTCCAGAGGTTACCCCTAAGATTTAAAATCAGCACTTCTTAATTTAGATGATTCATCATGGAGAGACGGATTGAAAAACTTTTTTTCAATTCCTCAATTTCCAACCATTCAGGAGGAGTGAGAGAGAGATTTTAGAGACAGGTACCAAAGAGGCACTAACATTGAAATTTAGTTACGCAAATGGTGGACTCGATAGCTGGAAGTGGGGTAAAGGGAGTGAATGAAAAATTCGATTGATGGGTGAGGAAGGCTTAAAAATTAAGATAATAAATTATTAAGTTTCTTCACTCATCTTCCGAGTTTTTCTTTGTCATTCCTACTTAGTATTAGCTAGTAGTAAATTGCTCTTGCTGATAGCCACTGCCCACAGATTCGGTTTAAACTAAAAACTCCATAAGATGAAAATTTTTAGACTCAAAGAAAATTAATACCAAATGGGCGACAAAAGTTTTGCCTCACATGTCGCATTCCAAAACATTTGAGGGTGTCACACAGAGAGTCGTGAAAAACAAATTCTCAACGTTTCGCCAAACAATCTCACCTCTAATCAACAAAATTGAAGGCAGCATTTTAATTACATTCTAGACTGACGATTTCTCACCATCACATCAAAAGAGAAGATGTATAGCTGCGCAATGGGTGCATACTTCATGCCTATGACATTGCCTGGGAGCAACACAGAATCAAGCCCCTGTCGTAAACTCAGTTCGACTGTTACCATTTGGACGGTTAATGTGACAATCCCCTGGTGTTACATTGCTTTCCATACCTGGTTTGCACCATAAGACTCTTCATCTATGTAGTTTTAAAAGGGCATGAAAAAATATTTAGAGACCGTAGAGATAAGTGGTAGTACTTACATCTTGCAGATTTCAAATCATTGTGAAACCTGAGAAAAAAATACTGAGTAACTTAGAACTGTCTTGCTATGAAGTCAAGAACAGCGCAGAAGAAATGACACACACGCGCAATGAGACACATGGCCAAAATACAAAATCTTATTAAAAGTTCACGAATCGCCTGAACTTCAGTTACATTTCTTGAATTTAAAAGTTTAGTTTAAGATCTATGCGCATTAATGGCAGCGAGAATTTTTAAAAAAACACTCTTCTGAAAATAGTGTTAAAATCTCAATTTTGAGATCTTCAGAGTCTTAACTGACTTATGACTGGAACAACAGTTCTCTTTTTTTTCCAAATTTTTTCCAAAACACGGTAATTTCCCTGAAAAGAGCTTGAGTCTGCACTTTTGGATTCTCCTTTCAGAAGAGACAGCGATATCGTTTGTGAACAAGATGTTTTCCTACAATCAATGAAACATCAAAAAATGTTTCTTTCTTTCTTTCCTTCTTTAAATTAACTGCTGACTCTTATCAGGAGAGAAGAATTCAAGCACTTTCAAGGCCTTAAAAAAATGTCAAAACCAATCACTTTCGAAGGTCGAACGAATCATGAAGATGAGATGACATGGTACTTACTTTAACCAGCATGTGCTTTTCGGTGGGTGTCAGGTACATTTTTGTTTCGAACATGTGCACACACAGATTGACAACATCGAACAGAAGCTCTTCGTACCGATTATTTTTTCCAAATTCTCTTCCACCGTGTCTTGAATTTTGTTCTGTGTAGCAAGAAATTTTTGTTCTGCAACTCCTGCAGGGTGTGTGAATCTGCCATAACTTGCAAGAACTGGGCGGCACTGAAAAAAGAAGGAATGGTGTAGAGACTTGTCACGATACTTTTGAGCTACAACGGAGGTTTGATATGAATCAGAAGGAAGGGAGAAAATTGTTCGATGTCAAGGACAAAGGACTTAACTCTCCTCGATGTGACACAGGGTTGCCACAGAGTTTAGAAAAGGAATTTTTATGCCTCATTTGGGTAAAATTCCTCGACAATTGAAGATATGCCAGATGGCTGAAAGACACAGAACTAGGGAAAGAAAAGAAGAGACAAATGTCACATCCAAAAATTGCACCATTCAACAGATATTTACATGCTAACCAATGGCCAACTGCAAGGCGGATAAAGAATGGTGGTCGCATTTCGATTTTGGCTGCCATCTTGAAGATGTGTGACGTGCAGAGGGTACGGGCTTTTACCGTGCGATTTGAAATGTACCCGAAGTGTACCCGATGCGATGCCGCGGCGCGAGGCTCATACAACTTCCAAACGGAATTATGAGTTTTCCTTCCTAATGAAACGCTTTCAGATCGTAGTCTGAGTTAATTTTTACTAAGAATTTGCAAGGAAGTTACAATCATTCTAATGTTTAATATTTCTGGCTGAAATTTGTGTTTAAAGAAATGTACCCGATGGGCTCGTTCCTTCACGCACATGTGCAACTTTCTGACGAAACTGGACCTATCATTTTGGACTTAGTATATTTCGGATTTTTGGGAGCTGTAATGCGGTAGTTTTTCCTTAGAAATTTGGAAATAACGTCCAGTCATTCTTCTTTTTGATGCTTCCAGGAGAAATTTGTACTTTCGGAAATTTGGGAGACAAGTGTGAAAATTGGAAAAACGGAGAGGGGGTCGGGATTTCTGAAAAACAAAGGGAGGACTCCCCCCAGACAAGGGGGTTCAGGGGATCCCCCGAAAAATTATATTGATAATCAGGTACCCATGGAGAAAATAAGAAATATTAAAAAAAAAAAAATAAAACCTCTCACGGTTTGTAAATTATTTACTGATAAAGATAGCAAAATAAAATACACCGCAGTAATTTCACTTTAAATTCGGGCTATCAACGCCAGAAATACTTACAATGATAAGTGACTATACAATACCTTAGCGTTAGAGTGCAGCGTAAACCTCAAACCCCCTAACTCCGCAGTTGGGTTTGTTTACAATCGTGACGTCAAGAGGGTACGAGATGCGACCACCATTCTTTATCCGCCTTGGGCCAACTGATGATTGATGCATTCAGACTGATGTGACTTATGTCTCTTCTTTTCTTTCCCCAGTCCTGATTAACTCTAATTAAAACATATAAGACTTAAATATTAATTTTTGGACAGCTCTTGTAGAGACTTTTGCGATATTACTTTTGTACACACATTTTTTAAAAATAATCTTCAATCAGGCACACAGGAGAAAACTTCAAAATGGAGAAATCTTTTATTACTTCACAGACATTAATTTACCGGCTATAGATAGAATAATTATGATTTCACACTTGATTTCATGTTTTTTAGTTCATCTAGCACCGCAAACATATTGATAAATCCTAGGGTGAGCAGATAGGCTTCCGACACAAAATCCTGCCTCTTTTCAGCATGGCACAGCCTTTTCACCTCTGCAAAAAATCTTTCAATCGCTAATTGTTGTGAAATGTAATGTTGTGAAATGAAATGTGTATGTTGTGTTGGAAGAAATAATTGGAAATAGAGATTAATGATCTCACTAAATTGATTTATTCCTTGACAGTAAAAGTTATGTGATTAAAATCTGTACCTAACTTAGAAAACACTTTCACCTGCGTTTTTCATGATCAGTATGCCCTGTAGTAACTACCCCTGGCCACCATCAACGTTGACAATCAACTGATGATCGTGGCCACAGAAGCTGCTGAAATCCGGACTGAGCATAAAACATGTTTTTGTTAGTAGAAAGTAAGACTTTCCTAGATGCCATGTACAGTTTAATAGAAGTAAATAAATGAAGATTAACACCGCTCAACATGGGCTCTGTCCTTCGAACCAAACCAATTTTATTCGTTTCCTAGGTGCTAAAGAAGTCCGAAAATGCCCATATAAACTTCAGGAAAATTGTCTGGTGCTCAGGACGCCGCCATTATGAATTTTTCAAAATTGAGAAAACCCACCATTAGATTTTTGCAAATATCTCCTCAATGGTTCATCCCACAAAAAAAAAAAAAAAAAAAAAAAAAAAAAAAAAAAAAAAAAAAAAAAAAAACCAGCAGAAAGAACACAAAATTTCCTACGGAAATCATCCTCCCCTGTTTTTTCTGGCTTACTTCTTTGATCGTAAATTTGACGTTTTCTTCAAAAATTAGCTTTTAAAAAAGCACATTTTTGCTGATTTCAGGAGAAACTTTGCTTCAAATCTCCAGCCACGATTATCTGAGATAAAAACTGTAATGCTCATTGAAAAGAGCGTAGAATTTACGTCTAAAAAACATATGTCAATAGTTTCTGAACTTGATTTAATACCTCATCAGTAGATCACACTAGTCAGTGAGATCAAAAGCCCAAAAGTTCAAAAATTTTCAATCAGAATCAAAACTTGTGAGCTCTGATAAGTACTAATATGAAACTTACCGTCTTGCAGTACAAAACTTGAGCCTCAAACTTGTGCTTTGATGCCGTTTTGGATTTTGCAAGATTTTCAGTTGGGTTCACTGACTAGTGTGATCTACTGATGAGGTATAAAAAGACCCAAAAGTATAGATCTCTCGACGTGATCTCACCTTAATATTCCAATGCAAACTGCCTGAGCTGAACACTCTCCCCCATCAGTTTTGTACTGATCCTCATTAGAGCTCAAAATTGTTGGCTCCGATTGAAAATGTTTGAACTTTTAGGCTCCCCTCCCCCCCTCCATATAGTGCGGGCCCAGCACTATTTTACCACATTGTTACACAGTTTGAGCCACGGTTTTAGGTTTTTTTCTTCTTTTTTTCTTGATTTTAAAGAAGATGGTTGACAAAATCACAATTTGAGAGTGGAGCTAATTAACTGCTGTTTCACAGAATTTAATCAAGTTCAGAAACTATTGACATATGTTTTCTAGAAGTAAATTCTACGCTCTTTTCAATGAGCATTACAGTTTTTATCTCAGATAATCGTGGCTGGAGATTTGAAGCAAAGTTTCTCCTAAAATCAGCAAAAATGCGCCTTATATAAGCAAATTTTTGAAAAAAACGTCAAATTTACAACCAAAGAAGTGAGCTAGAAAAAACAGGGGAGGATGATTTTCGTAGAAAATTTTGTGTTCTTTCTGTTGGTGTTTTTGTTTTTTTGGAGGAATGAACCGTTGAGGAGATATTTGCAAAAATCTAATGGTGGGTTTTCTCAATTTTGAAAAATTCAAAATGGTTGCGTCCTAAGCACCAGACGATTTTCCTGAAGTTTAAATAGGCATTTTCGGACTTCTTTAGCACCTAGGAAACGAAAAAAATTTGTTTGGTTTGAAGGACAAACCAAAACCGGAAATTTGTTGTGTTGTGTAATCAAAGTAAAGCATGAAGAGAATGATAAAGTGAAATTCAAATTCATTATTAGGATTTGTCAAGTAATTCCAACTTTTGAGAAAATCAAAGCACAGAAAGGACGCTCTTCAATTGCAAAGTTTCAGAATCTTCACCAATTTTTCATCCATTATGATCAAGCAAATGTATGTAATTCGCTGAAACTCCTACTGAATATTTTTCATGAGTCTCTAAATGAAAATTTTCAGAAAATTCACTCAGTAGTTTCCTCTCTGAAAGCATGAAACTTTCTTCAGGGCGATAGTTCAAAAAAGTAATTATCATTTGGCAAGCGAGAAGTTATCATTGTATAATCAATTGAGATCTAAACCTAGGGCATATATCCTAGAAATAATGATATCTTCCGATGAATATTGGCAAAAATAAGTTGGAAGTTCAATAGATAGAAAAACTGAATGAATATCAAAAAGACTAAGACCGTTGGCAAGTCCACAGCCAAGACTGTTTTCTTGGTAAATGCGCCAGGTAATTTCAGGCACGGTGACCAGCATTTTGCATATACTATAACAATTTTTATTGTTTCAATTGTACCAATTCATACCAAATACATAAAAGATCACACAGTTGTGGAATATGCGCACCATCACAGTTTTTGCACGGAACTAAAAAGCAGAGGGAAGTAATTATAGTTAATTAAGTAAATGTTCTCATTGACATTTTTAATATTGAAGACAAAGATAATTAATTTAATCATTTTATTGATGTAATTGATATACTTTCGTTTAGTTATTTGTCTTTTAATTATGTAACTTAAGACTACAGGTGTCAGGTGGGTAACCTAAACTATAAGTTCTAGCATTGTGGCAATTAGTGGAAATTGTGGTTGGAAGCATTCAAATATCCCTTTTTTCTTGCATGTTTCTCTGGGCCGGCAACATCAGTTACACTTCTTTTACCCCTTCTTTTACACTTCAATTACCTACTGAATGTCGAAAACGAACAAAATTAGAATGCTCACCTGAAAATACATGAAATTAAGCAGCTTTTTCACTTCAGGAGCTAATACTTCAGCAGTCTTTTCATAGATTTCCACCCAGTTCGGCTGCTCATTGGACTTCCGTTGCGGGATGGCTCGAGAGCAACATCGCCACGTGTACAGCATGACCGCATGTTTCAAGCCATCTTCCAACAGTTCCTTCATTACAAATAGATATTTTACAGGATTGGTAGATTGACAACTTTAAATTCACAACATGGCAAAGCTCTGAATTTTTAAAACGACCAAAACCTGTGTCGATTAAATTTCAATGAAAAAACCTATTGACAGTTTTCAGTGCATATACTATAAAGGTTCAAAAATGAATACATTTACATGTAAAGGTCAATCTGCGATGGATTCCTTGGATAGTTTGAAATCTTTAAATTTAAATCAAGGTTCAAATGACCTTCCATCAACAAAATACATACATTTCTGATTTGATTCTAAAATAGATGCCTCTACCAATTTTCGAAGTGTCTGCTTTAAGTTGAAAACACTTGCATTGAACTAACTTTTCGAATACGATGTTTCTGATCCTGCCGTAGTTCTGTAATGATTTAGGTAAGAGTGAAAGAGTCATCCGATGATTTAAGCATGTTATCGGTAGTTCTCGATATTATTCATTCCCTGCTAAAAACTTAGGATCTCCTCTCATTTTTCTCAAAATTATCTTGGAAAAGCAAGATTTTTCTAAAAATCATTGAATATCATTCATCATCCATTCAATTAAACGGATTAACGGCGGTCAAGCAGCAGGAATGTGAAGCTTCCCAAACTGGCATGAACGCAGGGGCGGACTGGCCATGGGGGCGGGGAGGCGATCACCTCCTAACAATTTGCCGCGGAGGTCCTTAAGGGGCCCTCGCGGCGAATTTTTTTCGAGTTATCGTTTTTTCCCCATAATGTTGTAATTTTCCTATCCTCTTCAGTCACTAAGAGGCCCCAAAATTCTTGAAAATGTGTCTCTAAGAGACATGAAAGCTCGCCTAAGGCTTATGTGATGAAGGGCCCCCGAAGAATCCTAAGAACGGGTTATTTTGAAGTTCAAATACTGAAAAATTTGACTCCAAGATGCTTCAAGTTGCGTTTAAAAAATGTGAAATTTTCCAAATTTTACGGGGGAGGGCCCCCGGACCTCCTTAGAGGGACCTCTGAACGACAGAAGGGGCCCCCAAATCTAGGTCGCCTCCTAACTTTTCGACTACCAGTCCGCCCCTGCATGAACGGTGGCTTCTTCAATGTGCTCTGCTAGGCCAGTGATAAAACCATTTCGGTCTTCGAAGTTAGCTTGATAAATGACAGAGCATGGCTGAGCTTTCATACTCAGTTGTTGATTATGTAACGTAAGCTCATCTAAGGCGTCAACATTGCATAAGGCATCAGTTAATGTTAATGTAACCTTATCTGCCACCATTTTGAGAAGTTGACTCCTTTGTGCAAAAAACCATCAAAGATATAAAAGTCGGCAAGCAAGCATTGTTGTACATGGAACTAAGAGAAATGAATGGTTTTGAAAACATACTCACTCTAATTACTTAAAAATTGAGAGTACACTGTAAACCAAAAATAAATATTCTTGAGTGTTGCACGATTCAAAACCAGAGAAGGTTGACGGTGGAGAGTAGATCAAATTGTTCAAATAACTTTATGCCTTCAAGAGGTAGGACACACTTGTCAAAAACTATCAGAAGTAATACTGCTAACTTGAGGTAGAGGTGTCATCAGCTAAGTTGGCACTTGAATACATATCGTTTGCAAGCAACTATAATGTAGTCGTCGAACAGGAATCGAGGATTGACTAAGCTCGCGATCAGGCTACCGTCAATCGCCTATTACTGTTGGACAATTGCAGCACAATTGCTTGCAAGCGAAATGTAAACAAGTGCCAACTAAGCTGATGACACCTCTAGATAGCAGAGTAAACAGGTAATTCCAAAAAATTTAGACTTGAAACAATGGAAATAAAACATAGGAGTGGGAGAATGGGCGAGTTGTGCTGGTCTCAGAATCCTGTTATGATACTTTATTTTTGCAGATCAACTAAAAATGATGAGATCTGGCCAAACAACAAATTTCTATGTTGAATATTAACCAAGGTATCTCGCCTTTAAAAACTCGATTTATGAAGTCATCCACCACAGTAGGACGTATCATGTTTTGCGATACCTACCGCAGTGGATGACGTCATAAATTGAGTTTTTCTAGGAAAGATATTTCGGTTAATATTCAAGGTAGAGAGTTGCTGTTGGGACAGATCTTTGTATTTAGAGCTATTCTACTAGAACCAAGCATCAAAACATGATTCTGTCACCAGCGCAACTGGCCCATTGAATAAAGAAAGAGAAATTAGAGGGTGAAGCAGTGAATAAGCTATCGATTAGCAGAGAAGAGATGGTCTACGTGAGCTCCCAAATGAAGAAATTGGCCTCATTATCACAGCATTATCACATGCAGACAAACTAACTCTTTCCTTCAGAGATTAAATGACATGAAACTGAAAGAAGGAGAGAGTTAGAGGACATTTAGGGAATGAGGAAGATACAATTCTTGAGGAGGAAATTTAGGCAGGAGCTACCTGGCAGTTGAGTCCGAACTAGGATGCTCATTAGATGCGGCAACAGTATTGACAGTTCTTACTATTTGCAGGGTATTGGGAAATGAAACCTGTAAAACACTCTTTACTGTGCTCAGAGGTTCCTTCTTAAAAGTTAGCTTCAGTTTCACACACAGGAATCGATCGCTGAAACTCTTATCAGCATGTCCAGGCCATAAGGGATCAAGGTCTTCCAGGCGCAAAGCTCACACATTCCATATCTTTGTCCTGGCGTACCAACAGAGTTTCAAAAACCGGTCTGCATTCATTGATTGACTAGATACGATAAGAGGAGATAAAGAAATAGCTCTTGGTCCATAGCAGAGTCTCCAAGTGCCAAGACGAGTCCGGCAACAGACAAATAGACATGTTCCATCACAGGAGTCTGATGACAATTCTGTTGTAACATCGTAAGTTGTGGGAACAACACTACGTTCTCATATAGGAATTGTAAGCTTCCTCGATTTAGTTGAAAGAGAGGCGATTGTAAGCAATACCAAAAAAACGACTCATACACTCGTACCTGTGAAAATCCACTCAGAACTTCGGTTTCTCCGCACTTCCCATGGCTTCTTCTTAATTTCCGTCGGCCCTCGGATTGATTCTTCGTCTCCAATTGATGAAATACTTCTAAATGAGCAAAGAGGATGACAGTTTTAACGGCTAATTAATTAAATAAATTGAAATTAATTGAGCGATCTTGTGACCGGCATTGGACCGGCCGTAGTTACGCGCGATATTTCATGTACGGCAGCCATTTTGAATCCCCCACATCAGCTGACGAATATCGAATATCGTATCGAATGCGATTGTTCGACTATCGCACTATCGATTCTTTACCATACCTTCTTACGGGGACACAGCTATAGTCGATCGTTCAAGAAGTTTGTCAAGAAAACCGCCTCAACCACTGGACTCGTTCTTCTCGCACCGGCTCACGGAGGAGAGAGGCCGCGGCTAGAATTCTTACGATCAGCGACCTTTCTCCTCATTTTACTTTAAAACTTTCAATCTTAGAGGAAAATGTCATAGGACCCGAAATAACGACCGTAAAATTTCCTATCGGTTCATTACACAAAATTTTAGAAAAAATAATTTTCGTGACCAAAAATAAGGGTTTTAAAAACGGCGCAGGCAAAAATTCTTATGATCAGCGACCTTTCTCCTCATTTTACTTTTAAACTTTCAATCTTAGAAGAAAATGTCATAGGACCCGAAATAACGGCCGTCAAATTTCCTATCGGTTCATTACACAAAATTTTAGAAAAAATAATTTTCGTGACCAAAAATAAGGGTTTTAAAAACGGCGCAGGCAAAAATTCTTATGATCAGCGACCTTTCTCCTCATTTTACTTTTAAACTTTCAATCTTAGAGGAAAATGTCATAGGGCCCGAAATAACGGCCGTCAAATTTCCTATCGGTTCATTACACAAAATTTTCGAACAAATAATTTTCGTGACCAAAAATAAGGGTTTTAAAAAGGGCGCAGGCAAAAATTCCTATGATCAGCGACCTTTCTCCTCATTTTACTTTTAAACTTTCAATCTTAGAGGAAAATATTGAAATACTCGTTTCGAATGCGATTTCTCGATTATCGCATTATCGATTCATTACCATAGCTTCTAACGGGGACGTAGCGATATTCGATCATTCACGAAACTTGGCAAGAAATCTGCCTCGGCACCTGGACTCCGTTTTGCCGGCTCATATCACGATGGAGCGAAATCCTATTAGAATCCCCGGCCCGGTCATCGCCTTACTTCCTAACTTGTTGCGGCTATTATTTTACTCGTTCCTGGGCATTTTGTGCTAAACGAGAGGGTTCCCTAGGTTATTTTGATCGTAGAATTCATTTTTGACCTTACTTTTCTCGAGGAAATGACGCAAATACACAACGCGTTCTTACTAACTCTCCGTAGAAACATAAAAGTAAAAGTTACTCAAAGATAAATTTTACTCGTTCTTGTGGGCATTTCGTGTTGAAACTCGGTTTCCTGGAGGACTTTAGATCGTAGAATTCATTTTTGACCTTACTTTGTTGATTTGTTGACACAAACACATAACACAAGATATCTCGGGGGTGCAAAGAAAAGGTACTCACCGATAAATTGCACTCGTCCTGGTCGACATTTCGTGTTGAAACTACGGAAACTAATGGTATTTTGATCGTACAATTCATTTATAACCAAACTTATGCCAATATAAATGATGACACATAATTGGGGGGGGGGGGGGGGGTGGCGGCACGGTCCGGATAAGCAAGGCAAGCACTGCTTGCCCAAATATTTCAGAAGAAAGAGGAAAATTACAAAATGTATTATTAAGTAAATTGCATTAAAAACAGAAAGAGAGAGAGGCAGAGTTACGTATGCAGCAGCCACAAAAGTAGGAAAGCGGCGGCAGGGCGGACGGAGGTGGCGCATGGCGCAGCGAACATGGGTCAACTCATGCTCTAAAAAGAATCGCTTGCGAAGGGCTGATGAGCGGAGCGCCAGGCGCCAGGCGACTAATCTGCCAGACTGCTCGGCGGCGGAATCATGGCGGGCGGGGCGGGGAGAGCGGTACGTTCCTACTTGTCCGAGCGCTTCGCTGGTTGTGCCTCCGATGCGCTGTCCGCTGCTGTCCTGTTGCATCTTCCCGTCGCGGTTGCAATTGCGATTGCTCCCTCCGAGGCAATTGTGTCCTCCATTTCAATAACATGCCGCTCACTTGGATCAACTTGATGATGAATTAGACAATTCTCAAGCATGTTTATTCCATAGAGTACATAGAGTCGTAATGTAATTGGGAGAGCTGGCGCCACTTTTAAGCATTTTCCATGTCCCGAATTCCGAGACTCCTGTACGACGCCGGGTCACTTTTTCGATACATAATCGATTGTTTGCGATACACGGGTACCCGGCCATCCGATGACAACAACAACAACAACAACAACAACAACAACAACAAAGGAGATAGGAATCACCATGTATTCCACACCGCCATTTTGGATCGAAAATGTATCGAAAAAGTGACCCGAACTCGGCGCACACCGGGCTCGGAACTCGTCGAGCAGAACATGGCACCAGCTCTCCCATTTACATTGTACTCTATGGTTTATTCGCAGAGAGATGTTTTTTTGAGAAGTATAATAACTCAAAAAATTCTAAACGCTGTGGAGTAACGACTAGATATACCTCAAATAAGTGGCAAATGGAAATCATAAGTAAGAGAGAATGAAATAAAACCATTGTTTTCAGGACGTTCCATCAGATTTCAACCGAAAAATAGAGTAAATTGAGGTTCGCGAGGATGTAAATTTTAATAATTTTCTAGGGAGGCTCCCTGAGGAGGGAATGGGAGCTATAGGTTACGTTAAACACCACCCCCCCCCCCCCCGGATTACGAACGCTAGAGCTCGCCCTGTCACTAAACCCACCGCACGCCACGGGGGGGGGGGAGGAGGTTATTTTCAAAGTTTTAGTATCGGAGTGAAAAGAAGTTATTCAAAGATAGAGTTTAGTCTGTCCCAGATAGGTAGAGCGCTGGAAAATCAGAATAATTAGCACCATTTGGCGGGTTGGAGGTACCTCAACCCTTGTTACCTGTCATCTAGTCGCCTCTCAAATGCGTCGCACAGAGGGCCACAAGCCACCTCGAGGCAACGCACACTCCCTTCGCATCTTTCCGCGGTGGTTTTCCCCGAGGCCCAGGAGCGGATTCCCGGCGTGAAGACGCCGACGCGCCGCGGAGCTCATAACCAACCCTCTGTACGGTGCGGGGTTTGCTCGGTGATTAGTCGGACACAATAGAACGAACGAAACCTTGCTTCTACATAGTGCAAATTATTCTGATTTTCCAGCGCTCTTCCTATCTGGGACAGACTATAGTTCCGGTTGAAAATTCACGTTTTATTGTTGGTACCTATACTTGATGGTATGTTCATCGAAATAATCCCATTTTTGCGACCTTACTTATGTTAATTTTTTTTTTTTTTCCTGCTGGTTTAATGGCTTCGTGTCTATAGCACCTTCAGCCAACTTTAGACAATGTTTAGTGTCCGTAGACATCAGGCTCCATGCTCCAGGCTTTTCTAATTTTCAGGGATTAGGGCCGAGGAGAATCTGTTTCAGCAGATCTACTCGTCAATTCCGTGAAAATTAGACGCCACCACCGGGATTCGAACCCGGGACCTATTGACCTAGAGTCAGACGCGCTGACCACTAGGCCAACCTGGCCGGCCTTATGTTAATTGATTCACATCAATACGCGATTTTTCAGCCCATCTCACTCCCTTAAAACTGCAATTTTTGATCCCCTCCCACCACCTTTTGAGTCATTTTGATACCATCTCTACTTACCCTTTTCCACCCACATGCCTTTCATTATTCAAGGAAAACTCTTTTTCAGCCCTATTCTACTAGACCCAACATGAGAGTCGGCTGAGAGGAGCACAATCCCAGGAAGTAGTGTTTTGGAGACTCGTGGGTAAGGTAACTCTTAAACCAATGCAAAAGGGCGGACAAATATAACGAACACTTCATTCAAAAGTATTGATAGAACACGTATAGTATTAGTTAATACTACGCGTCTATCAACTCATGAACTCCACGAATGATACATTTCGGTCAAACGAGCAAAAGTAAGAAAATTGACTTCTCGACGATGAAAATACTGTATGTGTATCAAGTTTTAAAATGAAAATCCAACTGATTGTATCAGTGGCGAGGCGTCCATACTTATAGGTTCGCTGTGTTCGCCGAAAACCCTCAAATATATTTTGAAACCATTAATAAATTAAGGCTAAGGATGTGGGAAACAATACATACAGAAGAGTAGACAGCAAATAATTAACGGACGCTTGGCTTCCGACAGCGTCATTCGGCGCTGAGGCTGAGAGAGAGAGAAAATCCTTTGACGCAGGAGCGCGCGGGACCGCACCGGCACCGGCTACCAAAGCGTGAGGGGAACGGGCGGGACGAAGCAATGATGAAGGGGCAAGGGGTAGAGAGAGAGGAGTGGTGATGCACCGGCGTGGCGCGGGGGGCAGAGCTGAGGGAGCTGACAATGAGCGGGGGTTTGGACCGCGCCAGACCGCGCTCGCGGTGTAAACGTAGCAGAGAGAAAAGGGAGTGGGGAGAGAACGGGAGAGGAGAGCCGCTTATCCGTCCCAGACTACAGGTGCCTGATGCATACCGCCGGATTTCCTCCATGCCGATTCGTACTCCCTTCCCCCCCTACCCCCTGCTCCTGCGGCAGCGCGCGGGGCGGGCCGCATCTCTTAGTTCCAGTCCAGTTCCGCATTCTCCAATTTCTTCCTGCAGGTGCGTGTTGCGAACTTACGCTATCATTTAAGGGTGATTACTTGATGAAAGGAATAGTCGTGTCGCCGTCGGTTATAAACGACTTAAAGCCAAACGAAATAATGATTGTATTTAATAATACAAGACTTTAAAGGCCGAAAATGTCTGGTCGGTTACGCGTCGCCAACCCCGATTTTGAAGCAAAAGAGCAATTTGCGTTAGTACGTCAGTGTTTATCATGGATTCTTTGGCAATATATGCTGAAAGAAGACTCTAATGTTCAAGAAAATTGTCATATTGAACTGAAATGTTTATTTTTAAGCGAGGAAAAGTCACCAGAAAGAATGTCGCCACATTTGGCAACGTATACTTGCAGTTGTATTAGGTGCAGGGTTTATCGCGCCAGATGAAACCAGGAGTTTAAAAACTGTCATCAAATTGTTCGCTGATCAAGCTGATGATGTCTTCTTGACCAAACCATTACTAATAAGTCGGCTTTTTTTATTCTACTACCGGGGCCGGTGCCATATTGGTGCCAATTAATGAGCGAAGCCTCGTGAGCGTAGTTGGTGTCCGAGTCTCGAGGTGACGGAGAAGTGGAGAGGGGCCGGAGTGGGCTGGAAGGGAAGGGTATGAGTAGTGCCGCACAATGGTGCGGCCGGCGGGACCTCCGTTCACGCAAATAAAACGGCGAATATCTCGAAAACCGAACATGGGATCTCTTTGGGCTGTAGGAGCTTTTAATCAGAATGACTAGCTGAGCAACATATCAAAGTTTCACCTAGAGACTTTTTTTAAAAAAAATTTTTACACATGTTCTTCATCGTCAGAATAGGGGGAAAAATCTATAGTCTTAAAAACGTCAGAAATCACATTTTAAGTCAAGTGTCTCGGTCAGGATGTTAATATTTGTTAAACTAAGATGCACAATGAAATCAGCGACCCAAAAATCATTAGTTATACATCAACTTTTAAAACGGTGCATTGCATTATTTACGAATAAAGTTCCGTTAAATCCAGTCTGTGGACCATAGTGCGCCGAGCAGTCGCGATCGGCGGATCGGCACCTCGCGGCGAGAAGCCACCGCGAGATGGTTCTACGCCTAGAGACGTTTTTCCACTCCACTCAATCGATACATCGAAAGCAGCAGAGCCCCGCGCAAGATCGCCGTGAAAGAATCGATTCTTCGATCTTATCGATCTTTTGGAAGATCGATCCAATAATCGCCATCACTACTAGCTCAAGAACTATTGAGAAGGATTTGGGATATCTTCATTATATCTTCAAGACGGCAACGTTCATTACTTCCTACATGGCTGCTGTAACCGGTAATATTGGTTTAAGGACTTTTCAACTAAATCAACTTCAGTTATCATAAAATGCCTCTCCGATCGTAATCATTTACTTCAGCAATTTTAAGTTTAATTATAAAAGTGCTTTTTGGGATGTAAGCTCTTGAGTAATGTCACTATTTCAACTTTTAAATGATGGAAGCTTACTGCTTTATACTTGCTTGTTTGATAATGTGAGGAGTGCTGAGTCTTCATGTGTTTTTGTTCCTGTGCTTAAATCGATCGATAAAATTCTTAATAAGTAATGGACGCAAGAAATAAGTAGCTGATTAGGAATCTTAATTGTAAAGTGTGAGTACTTTAATTTTAATTTTTGATCGTTTCCTTTAAAATTTTAAGTTTGAATGCTGCCATATGACCAGGGATTAATATAGTAGGTAAACAAAACAAAACATTATCAAAGGCGCAATGACCGAGTTTCATTCTGAGCCGCGGTTCACCATTTTCGTGTATTATTCCAACTATCAATCGAATGGCCATTGCTAATGAATGAGATTATCTGTTATTTGTTGAATTTACGGTCTGCACAGTGGCGTGTGGTCCGGATAAGCAAGGCAAGCACTGCTTGCCCAAAGATTTCAAACGAAAGAAGAAAATTACACCTATTTCATGTTGAACATTTAAGCAAATCGACGGTGAAAGTCGGCAATCACATAACTCGGTTTGCAACGTCGCAGACTTCCTGTCATACTTTATTTTTTAAACGGAAAACTACTCAACGGCAATTCTTTAAAACTGTCATGATTTTTCGTCTCAATGCGAAGAAAATTCTGCAAAAACTTCAAGAAATAATATCAATTTGTTCTCCTTTATAAAAATGACGTAGAGGCGGAGATTTTCAGACACCGCAAACGAGTTATGTGATTGCCGACTTTCACCGTCGAAATATAATTTATAAAAGGTGTTCAGTAAGTAAATTGCATTAAAAACAGAAAAAGAGAGAGACAGAAATACGTGTAGAGCCACAGCTCAGTGGGAAAGCGGCAGGGCGGATGGAGGTGGCGCAGCGCGCTGCGCGGCCCGAACCCGGGCCAACCCATGCGCTGGAGAATCGCTTGCGATCAGCTGAGTGGAGAGCCACTGCTCGGCGGCGGAATCAAGCCGGGCGGGTAGAGCGGTACTTACGTTCCGAGTCCGAGCCCTTCGCTGCGCGATCGCAGCTCGCTTCTCTTGGCCATCTCATGGCCCGTCACCGCAGCGCGCTGCTTCTGCCTCCGATGCGCTATCTTGTTCCCTCTTTCCGTCGCGGTTGTAAGTGCTCCTCCGGAGCAAATGCCCTTAAATTCTATAAAATTTCGCTCACTTGGATCTAATTGCTGATGAATTAGACAATTCTGAATCATGTTTTAAATGCAGAAAGCTAATTTTTGGGGAAATTTAAGTAACTCAAAAAATTCTTAAAGCAAAATTAGGAGTTAAGAGCATGGAGCCGTCCTCCAATGATCAATAACATTCGAAACAAGTTGAGTAAACGAAATCATAAGTAAGAGAGAAAGAAATAAAGCCACAGTTTTTCAAGACGTTCCATCAGATTTCATCCGAAAAACAGAGCATATAGAGTAAAATTTTAAGAATTTTCTAGGGAGGCTAGGGGGAGGAGCAAGGGACAGAGACTACGTTAACCCCCCCCCCCCCCCCCCCCCGGATGGCGAACGCTACAGCTTCCCCTGTCACTGAACCGCATGCTACTTATATCGTTAAGTATGCACACTGGGTCTGGCTCTCAAACTGCTAATGTTTTGGAGGGAAAATCCATGTTTCGTACAGCCTTCTTTTCACTTCTCAGCCATTTTTTTTTGTTTGTGTCAATAAAAGTAAGGTCAAAAATGAATTCTACGATCAAAAGTCCTCCAGGTTACCGAGTTTCAACACGAAATGCCCACAAGAACGAGTAAAATTTATCTTTGAGTAAGTAACTTATATTTTTATGTTTCTACGGAAAGTTTGGGGGCGGGGAGGCGTATCGCCTCCGATATTTTGGTCGCGAAGGTCCTAAAGGGTAATGAACCGCGGCGAATTTTTTTCGAGTTATCGTTTTTTTCCCCATAAGTTGTAATTTTCCTAAAGTAAAATCACTAAAAGGTCGCTGATCAAAATTTTTGCCTTGAAAATTTGTCTCTGGACACGAAAGCTTTTGTTCGAAAATTTATGTGATGAAGGGGCCGAAGAATCATAAGGCCGTTATTTTGAACTGAAAAATTTGACTCCAATGATTTAAAGTTTAATTTAACAATGTGAAATTTTCCAACATTTTTTGGGGCGGGCCCCCTTACCTCGGTCTCAGAGGGCAAAAGGGTGTCTGAACGACAGGAAATTTTAAATCTATTCGGGTCCAACTTTTCGACTACCATTGCCCCTGTAAGAACGCGTAAAATTGTGTATTTGCGTCACGATATTTTTGGTCACGAAAATTATTTTATCGAAAATTTTGTGTAATGAACCGATAGGAAATTTGACGGACGTTATTATAGGTCCAGTGACATTTTCCTCTAAGATTGGAAGTTTTAAAGTAAAATGAGGAGAAAGGTCGCTGATCATAAGAATTTTTGCCTGCCCCTTTTTAAAACCCTTATTTTTGGTCACGAAAATTATTTGTTCGAAAATTTTGTGTAATGAACCGATAGGAAATTTTACGGTCGTTATTTCGGGTCCTATGACATTTTCCTCTAAGATTGAAAGTTTAATAGTAAAATGAGGAGAGAGGTCGCTGATCACAAGATTTTTTGCCTGCGCCCTTTTTAAAACCCTTATTTTCGGTCTCGAATATTATTTTTTTCGAAAATTTTGTGTAATGAACCGATAGGAAATTTTACGGTCGTCATTTCGGGTCCTATGACATTTTCCTCTAAGATTGAAAGTTTAAAAGTAAAATGAGGAGAAAGGTCGCTGATCATAAGAATTTTTGCCTGCGCCCTTTTTAAAACCCTTATTTTTGGTCACGAAAATTATTTTTTCAAAAATTTTGTGTAATGAACCGATAGGAAATTTTACGGTCGTTATTTCGGGTCCTATGACATTTTCCTCTAAGATTGAAAGTTTTAAAGTAAAGTGAGGAGAAAGGTCGCTGATCGTAAGAATTCTAGCCGCGGCCTCTCTCCTCCGTGAGCCGGTTCGAGAAGAACGGAGCCAGTGGTTGAGGCGGTTTTCTTGACAAACTTCTTGAACGATCGACTATAGCTGTGTTCCCGTAAGAAGGTATGGTAAAGAATCGATAGTGCGATTGTCGAACAATCGCTTCGATACGATATTCGATATTAAATTCGTCCACCTGTTTGAAGAATGCAACATGCCGGCCCGGCCATGCATTTTCCTACTCAATCACAAATTCACGACCGGTCCCCAGATCGCGCGTTCAATTAATTTTAATTTATTGAATCATTTGCCGTTAAAACTGTCATCTTCTCTGCTCTTTTAGAAGTATTTCATCAGTTCGAGACGAAGCTTTAACCCCAGGGCCAACGAGAATCAAGAAGAAGCCATGGGAAGTGCGGAGGAACCGAAATTCAGAGTGGATCTTTACAGGTACGAGTCGTTTTTCTTGTATGTATTCCTTTCCATCGCCTCTCCCATTTTCCGAAAATTTAGTGTAATAAAGCGATAGGAAATTTTACGGCCGTTATTATGGGTCCTATGACATTTTCTTCTAAGATTGAAAGTTTAAAAGTAAACTGAGGAGAAAGGTCGCTGATCATAAGAATTTTTGCCTGCGCCCTTTTTAAAACCCTTATTTTTGGTCACGAAAATTATTTTTTCGAAAATTTTGTGTAATGAACCGATAGGAAATTTTACGGTCGTTATTTCGGGTCCAATGGCATTTTCCTCTAAGATTGAAAGTTTAAAAGTAAAATGAGGAGAAAGGTCGCTGATCATAAGAATTTTTGCCTGCGCCCTTTTTAAAACCCTTATTTTTGGTCACGAAAATTATTTTTTGAAAATTTTGTGTAATGAACCGATAGGAAATTTTACGGTCGTTATTTTGGGTCCTATGACATTTTCCTCTAAGATTGAAAGTTTAAAAGTAAAATGAGGAGAAAGGTCGCTGATCATAAGAATTTTTGCCTGCGCCCTTTTTAAAACCCTTATTTTTGGTCACGAAAATTATTTTTTCGAAAATTTTGTGTAATGAACCGATAGGAAAATTTTACGGTCGTCATTTCGGGTCCTATGACATTTTCCTCTAAGATTGAAAGTTTTAAAGTAAAATGAGGAGAAAGGTCGCTGATCGTAAGAATTCTAGCCGCGGCCTCTCTCCTCCGTGAGCCGGTGCGAGAAGAACGAGTCCAGTGGTTGAGGCGGTTTTCTTGACAAACTTCTTGAACGATCGACTATAGCTGTGTCCCCGTAAGAAGGTATGGTAAAGAATCGATAGTGCGATAGTCGAACAATCGTATCGATACGATATTCGATATTCGTCAGCTGATGTGGGGGATTCAAAATGGCTGCCGTGCATGAAATTTCGCGCGTACGGCGTAACTCCGGCCGGTCCCAAGATCGCTCAATTAATTTCAATTTATTTAATTAATTAGCCGTTAAAACTGTCATCCTCTTTGCTCATTTAGAAGTATTTCATCAATTCGAGACGAAGATTTAACCCCGCGGCCAACGAAAATCAAGAAGAAGCCATGGGAAGTGCGGAGAAACCGAAGTTCTGAGTGGATCTTCATAGGTATGAGTGTAGGAGTCCTTTTTCTGGTATTGCTTTCAATCGCCTCTATTTCAACTAAATAAAGGACGCTTACACTACTGATTCCTCTTTTAGATCGTAGTGATGTTTCCATAACTTACGGTGTTATATTACAACAGAATTGTCATAAGACTCCTGTGATGGAACATGTCTTTTTGTCTGTTGCTGGACTTGTCTTGGAGACTCTACTATGGACCAAGATGTATCTCTTTATCTCCTCTTATCTTATCTTGTCAATCAATGAATGCAAACCGGTTCTTGAAACTCTGTTGGTACGCCAGGACAAGATGAGGAATGTGTGAGCTTTGCGCTCGGAAGTAGGGATGGTCGAATATTTAGATATTCGAATCATCGGCACCGATATAATCGCATCACATTCGAATATTCGCTTCCGAAGTATTCGAATCGCAAATTCGAATATTCGAATAATCGCATTCAAATATCCGAATAATCACATTCTAAAGTGTCAAAAGTGTCATTTTATCTCTCACGGTTCATCAAAAATCAAAGCAATAATCGAAAATATTCGAATATTCCATCCGAACTATTTGCAATCGCAAGATTCGAACTCTCAAATATTCGCAATAATCGCATTCGAAAAGTTTCGAATAAATCGAATTCGATATTCGTCCATCCCTACTCGAAAGACCTTGATCCCCTTGGCCTGGGCATGCTGACAAGAGTTTCAATGATTGATTTCTGTGTGTGAGACTGAAGCTAACTTTAAAGAAGGAACTTCTGAGCACAGTGAAGAGTGTTTTACAGGTTTTGTTTCCCAATCCCCTGCAAATAGCAAGAACTGTGAATACTGTTGCTACATCTAACAATCATCCTAGTTCGGACTCCATTACCAGGTATTTCCCGCCTGAATTTCCTCCTCAAGAGTTGTAACTTCCTCATTCCCCATATGTCCTGTAAGTCTCTCCTTCTTTCACTTTCATGTCGTTTAATCTCTGAAGGAAAGAGTTAGTTTGTCTGCATGTAGTTATAATATGATAATGAGGCAAATTTCATCATGTTGAAAGCTCACCTAGACCTTCCTGCGAATTGATAGGTTAGCCACTGTTTCACCTGATCGTTTCTCTTTCTTCATTCAATGGGCCAGTTGCGTTGGTAACAGAATCATGTTTTGATGCTTGGTTCTGGTAGATTAGCTCTAAATAAATAGATCCGTCCCAACAGTAACTCTTTAGGTACCTTGAATATTAACCGAGATATCTCACCTTGAAAAACTTGATTTATGACGTCATCCACTGCGCTAGTGCTTAACATGATACGTCCTACCGCGATGGATGACGTCATAGATCGAGTTTTTAAAGGCGAGATACCTCGGTTAATATTCAACGTAGACATTTGCTGTTTGGCCAGATCTTATCATTTTTAGTTGATCTGCAAGAATAAAGTGTCACAACACGATTCTGAGACCAGCAAGGCTACCCCATTCTTCCTCTCCTATGTTCAATGTTATATTTCCATTGTTTCAATCCTAAATTTTGAACCTCACCTCTACCTCAAGTTAGCAGTATTACTTCTGATAGTTTAACACAAGTTTGTCCTACCTCTTGAAGGCATAAAGTTATTTGACCAATTTCGTCTACTCCCTACCGTCAACCTTCTCTGGTATTGACTCATGCAACACTTATGAATCTTTATTCTCGGTTCACAGTGTGCTCTCTGTTTTTAATTGATCAGAGTGGGTATGTAGAGACCTTAAATTAATTCAACAAGAACTAAAGCATTTTGCCATATACTTTGTATCTTTGTAAACTTTATTTGAGAGGAGTTAAACTCCTGTTTGAGGTGACAACTTCAGCGGTAATCTTACTGTATCACTCTCCGCACTTTACGACTGGCTAAATGATCTGCTATAGACTGTTTACACAAGTAAAAGTAGTCAGGAAAAAATTGGTTAGTCTCGTAGTGAGTAGTGTTATTTTCGGAAGGTTGCTTTTATAACAATTAAAAACCTGTTCATCATATTGCAGGTACTTGAATAAAAGAAGCCCAAAGAATTTTGTTGCTCCCCTTTCTAATGTAGATTCCTCCTTTTTACAGATTTAAAAACATATCAAAATGGCGCCAGAGCCACTGGATATCTCTGAGCATGAGTTGCTCTTCAAAGCAACCAATTTATCCAAACTGGCCTCCATAGATTTGTCGCAGGTATGAGTTATAAATATTTTTCATCAAGTAAAATCATTTTGTCAGTCAATGAGAACTGGAATAATTTTGTAGGACAAACAGCTCATATTTTTTCTGTTCTTTTTTTCTTAAATTTTAGTTCAAAACCTGTCAAAGATCTCTCCTAAATTGTTGCAGGCTCAAGAAATTAATTTCAAATTCTGAGTATTGCATTAGAAAACTGGTTTTCTCAGTTGATATGAAGTGTGCTCTATTACAATTAATAATTAACATTTTCTGTATTTTAAAATCCAGGAGGACAGGTCAAGAGTTGAAATATTTGCTGAGTATTGTGCTAAGAAGCGAGAACCTGTTTGCGGTCAGTTTTTGAACGTGTTAAATGGATCTGATGGATTCATTGTGAATATGTCTGCCAGAATAATCGCCAAGATTGCCTGTTGGAACCCATCTGCCAATTTACTTGACAGCTCTGATTTCACTTTTACCTGAATTGGTTGAATGGACAAGTAAAATTAAATGTAAGTTAAATGGATCAATGATCTTCTGCTATATTTTACTTCTAATTAATTTAGTAATGCATCTGTTGTCCTCAAAATTCTGTTTCTGCAGTTGCAAAAAGTTCTAAAGCATCTTGTCTTCGCCACATGATCCGGCGGTCTCTACTTTTTTAGCAAAATTTTCGATGAGAAAAGAGAGAGAAAAAAAAGACATCACTTTTTAAAATTGCATCCCTTGATGCTGATTGTTGGTGATTGCTTATTTCCTGCGATTGCTAATTTCCTACGATATAACATAAAATAAATAAAGAGCTAGGTCGAAAAATGGTGTGGGGGAGCGCAGGTCGTTCTTCTGGAAAACTGATGTTCCCATACAGCATACCATGAGGCACTACTGCACCAAATTTCATGACTGTATTTCAAGATTTGAGCAAGTCACAGGATTTTTTTTGTTGCAAGGTTACGATTCTGTGACAATAAGCATCTAGGTCATGACTGTTATCTGTCAAAATTTCTGTACAAATTCTCCACATAGCTAAAAATTGGCGGTCTTTTAAGGTTTTTTTTCAATGCACGACCCCATTATAGCTGAGGAAGAGACCCTTTTCACAAGCAGCGACGGTGAAAGTGAATGTGAGGCTGAAGATTCATGATGTCCCGATTGATGAACTCAGTGGAGCTGGCCCTTCCTATTTTTTTCCTTTACTTCTAGGCATGTACTGAGGTGGCTTATAAACTTTTTCAACATGAATGTGCTTTTTTTTTTTTTTAACAAAAAATAATCTTTTATTAGTTCCCTTTCCTTGGTAGCCTGTAGTTCTCTTGAAAAACGACGTCCGTAGCGCTTTTGTAAATCTCACTTTAAATATGTCAAATATTGTTTTTCAGTAAATGCAATGGTACAAACCTCTAAATGAGGGTTTGATCTGTCATTTTTGTTAAACCCATGATCTCAAAACCTTCAGTATATAGCTAGTAATCATTAGAGTACCTGTATAGCAAGAGTATAGAAAGCTGTGAAACTCCGAAAATCCATCAGGCCTCATGGATGTTCTGGATAACAAATAGTCATGGCCCAAAAGGGCAACCAACCTATGAATTAAATATATCCAGAACGATTTATTTTTATAATTGTCACAACCTGTTGTTTGCATTAAACGTATTTGACATAGTTTTTGCATAAATTTACTAATTTTTGCCGAAGAACGCACATTTATGAACATTCTTTGCCATCGTGGTTTGAATTGTAATCTGAAAATGGCAGTGAAATGTTGTGTGTCAAAGAGCCGGCTACCCTTTTGGGCCTTAAGCCTTCCATGAAGCAAGCTGTCCTTTACTCTCGCTATACAGGTACTCTAGTAATCATGTCTTAAACTATTCATCCTTCGTTTTCTCTAACTGCTATTTTCTGACTCCTCCGTTTTTCACCTAAAGCCTCAAATGTGATGATCTGGAAAAGTGTGACTTTCAAAGTAAACTCTTCAAACGAAAATAAATGAGTGAATCTGCTGAAAAAGTCACCTTCTAAAATTTGAACTTGCATTAAAAAATCCAATTTCTTCCTGAAACAGATAGAACCTTTCTTAAACTTCTTTATCCACACTTTCCTCGTCTAAGTATGCCCTAGTTACTATCAACTTTACTGTGGGCCTCAGTTCAATCTTGATCTGACATCTTCAGGATGCGTTTACTGATTTCATTGAATTTGTTATCTTTTTTAAAGGAGAGGACTTCTTTTTGTCGGGAGATGCTTGCAAGTAGTTCTTCGTCACGATAAATATCGTTTGGCTTTCATCAAAGTTGAAGAGCCCCCAACATTGTTGAAAGTCCTTGCCTCTGGACAAGTAAATTTCCAAATTCAGTACCAACTTATATTCTGTCTTTGGTTACTGACTTTCAACCCTAAATTTGCTCAAAAAATGAACAGGTGAGTATAAACAAATAAGTCTAAGAGTGTTAATTGTCTGTTGAAGAGGAATTCTGTTTTTAAATTGTTGAAATATCAAGTCAGATAGCCTTATCATGCCATGAATGTTTTAAATTTCCTGAATTCTAGTATGCTCATGGTACCTTAGGGTGCGGCTTATTTCTGTCATGTAGGTAAATCGACGAGGTCTGGGTGGCAATCGGTTCTATCTATGAAAATAATAGGCGTATAAAATTTGAGCCAATTTGAAGCTTTTTTAGATGATGCTCAAAGGGATTAAAACTAAGGGGCAAAATTACATTGGTTTGAATGGGCAGAAAAACGCCTGATCTGCGAAAATACATTTTTGGATCTAAAATGCGCTGAAATGAAGACAACCTGTTCAGCTCTTAGAGAGGCATCCAGGGGCTTATTCGAAACGAGAAAATCACACTTTTGAAACACGAGTGGGGACAGCAGGGTCATGGCGTAGCTGGTTTTGAGGTGCCGCGCCCATAGCTACGTGATCGATTTTGAGACTTTCAGATCGAACTTAAAATAAGTGTTCCAAAGTTGGAGAGGCAAATGTATCTCACAACTTGATGAGAAATAATGTATAATGGTTGTTTTAGCCCTTGAGAACTATATTTGGCCCTTTACAATTTAGCCTCCCATACTATTTCTCAAGCCCAGAACGAAATTGGTGTATACTTTTTATCTTGCACTCGAGTGATCCCCCCTACCCTCACCCTTGGGTCAAAAGTGTGATTTTCTCGTTTCGAAGGGGCCCCTGGATGCCTCTCTAAGAGCTGGTCAGGTTTTCTTCATTCAAATGCATTTTAGATCCAAAAAACGCATTTTCCCAGATCAGGCGTTTTTCCGCCCACTCAAACCAATGTAATTTTGCTCGTAGTTTTGATCTCTTTGAGCATTATCTATAAAAGCTTCAAATTGGCTCAAATTTATACAGCCCATTATTTTCATAGATAGAACCGATTGCCACTCGGACCTCGTCGATTTTCCTCCATGACGGAAATAAGCCGCACCCTAATGGTACCTCCAACTCAAATATCAGGTTAGAAGACCAGTTGAAAAAGAACAAGTTCAAAGGCGGAAGCGGTTCATTAAGAATCAGAAACCCTTCCCTAGAATATGGATGAATGTTTAATATGTTACTAATTAGTATAATTTCAATGCATTAAACAAATTGCTGTCTACATGGCATTGTTACTAAGTTTAGAACTTTCCAAGGCTGTATACAATGAGGAAAATGTTCTCTGTCAGTCCAATATTAAGGGATTAATAAAGAAATGATTTGAGTGTGTAGTCTGGTTGAGAGAAAAGTTCATGCGTAGTAAGAGCAGACAAAAAGAAAATGAATCTACCTCTATTTTTTTCCTTCACTCTAACATAATTCTGGTTGCTCTTAAATTTCACAGATTAGGCGTCATTCCAATCCTAGGAGATATTCTCAGTGACTTTGTGACAGAAAAAGTTACCCGCATCATCTTGGCTGTATTCAGGGTAAGTTGGTTTTTATACCCATCCATTCTTTTATGCCGGCCCTACACACTTGCGCACAGGGTGCATTCAAAGCATTGATGCCTGATTGATCATATTTTAAAAGTGATTGCAGATAGTTAATTAGTTAATTTAATTAGAGTCATTCAGCATCACAGGCTTTTAATGTTTTTACAGAAAACATAAAGGGTGAGTGAAAATAAAAAAATTTAGATTCTTAACTTAATGGAAGCAAAAAATTTCAAAATCTTGGTTGTAACACTGACATCATCCTTGGTTAATTTACAAATAGTTTGAACAAGTATATCTATATCACGCCTGTACTATACTACCGTGCTAAGCAAGAAAGCCTTAAATCCATCAAGATTTTTCCTCGTTTTTTGGAACTTAACACTTTATGAAGTAAAAATTCCCCCATGCACCGCAAATTTTCAGGTTAAGTTCTAGATAGTATTTGCGACAGAATTTTGTGAAAACATTTTCCCAAGGTATACAAGTTTTTCTGCTATAATATATTGTTTCCAAAAAATGTAAAATGGCGTTTTTGCGTTGCACGGCAGTATAGCGCTCTGCAACTCCTGATTGCCATTAAAACCGATTCTGCAACGATTCGATATCTGCAACCGTTCAAAAGTTATGCTCATAAGTTGATTTTTCTTTAACCCCCTCTCCCCGGGAGGCTGGATCAAAAACTCCGCCATTTTTAACTTCTGTAACCTTCCTTCACAAAAGGTGAGGGTATGACAAGATTCCGTTCTGGGTCCAATTCTTATGGGAAATGCATATACCTCTTTGTGAAAATCGGCAGAAGTTCAGATATGGATTGTTTGTGTCAATGTAAGGTGGAAAGTAATCTGTATTTCTTTCCCTCGCCTCTCAAATGTTAAGAATTTGAGGAAGTAAAAACAAGAGGGAAAGAGCTCGTTGATTCGAGTTTTGCTCTTGTGCTTTCTGTCTCTCCTCCTACCCCTTTCAAAACGGAATCGCCTGTCAATTGGATGGAATTAGCCAAGTTAGGGTTAGTTGGGGTCATTCCATAATAGGATGATTCTGGATTGGTCTCACAGCGATTGTAATCATATAGTCAGGAAATTTTTACATTAGTATGTTATTGCAAATGATCGGTCGGTCTCATGCAGTGTTTTGATTGACTCTCTTATTTTTTCTTACAAGGTATCCAGGAAAGTATAATCAATAAACTGGGAAACTCTACCTCCAGATGTTACAAGTAACAGAAAATTTCTGTATACGGTCAACCTCCGCTAAATCGAACATGTTACCTAAAAATTGCCATAAATCAGAAAGTTTCTGACCTAAAGAGCTCAACCAATTAGTATTTCAAAGCCAATGAAGTGATTTTCAAGCTCCCATAATCCACATTCGCTGGCTTTATTTGCGAAGGTTGGTGACATGACTTTTGAGATACCCCTCAACTTGGTGAAAGATGAACAACCGCCCCCCCCCCCCTCCTTCCCCCAATAAAAAATTTTCAAAAACCTAAAGTGTCAACTCATTGTTTTTCAAAGAACAAACAATAATCCCTAAACAACTTTAAAGTGTGTTTTCCTGTTCAGAGATGATTAATAATTTCTTTTTTTTCTTGTTTTATTCGCTTTTTAGAACTTAATCATAAAACCAGAAGAGTCGAACATTGCAAACGAACATTGTATCGCAATGGTACAGAGAACGCAAATTCGATGATGAAGACATTGTAGAAGATATTCAGTTTCTCAACAAAAAATTGCAGGCATCCGTTCAAGATTTAAGGTATGTGGTAACTCTATTTTCTCTCCCACTAAAGTACTCGGCATTCTACAAGTGAGTGGGTGTATTTACTGGTCTTTCTCCCCAGTGGTTGCATACACCACATCTTGCAGGAGAACTATGGGTGGGGAGAAGTGTATTCCTGTGGTGAAGCACCTCCGAAAAAATTAACAACTGTAGTATAGCCTGTAAAATTTATGTATTTTAAATGTGGGTTCAAAAAAGTCCGGTTTGGTAACCCATGTGTATAACAACGGTCAGTAAAGCTAGGCCTAGACAACATTTTTAGAGACGCTGCACTCTTCATCCTCCCAAAGAGTAAAAGTCATTTTGGGAATCATTAATTACTTTTTGCCTAATGATGATTCATGAAATTGGTGAATAATCTGTTGAAACATGATTTAGATCAACCAACTTGCATTGTAAAATGTTCAACAGGTTATTCTGAAGTTATCATCTGTTAAGAATGGAGGCAAAAAATACTTCCGTGTTAAAGAAGAATGCTGTATGAGCCATCAGCCATTGCCAAAGCTCCTTTAATAGAATACAAAGAAATATGTGAATATTTTTTCTCCAATTTTTCAGAGAATTTAATCCACAATCGGACCTTAGTTAGCTGCAAATTTTAAGAGATAATATTCATAAATCTTCTCAAATATGAACATTTAATCTGAGGAAGTTTGGCAACTCTCGAATATTCATACGATGTTTCTCCTTAGTACAGTAGAGTAGCTCATATATCATTAAATTGAAGTACAAAGTCTCTTAATGACATTTTCTCCACCTAAAAGAGTGATAATTCACGGTTTATTTTTGGAAGACCATTGTCTGTAGTGAGTGTGGTATTTATTATCAAGAAAGTAAATACTGTAATTTGAAATAATTTTTTTCATTTTTACTTATAGTTCTTTTGATGCCACTGAAGTAAAATGTGGGCGACTAGAGTGGTCTCCAGTCCACCGGTCTGCTCAGTTCTGGGGAGAAAATGCAGCACGTTTGAATGAGCACAACTATGAGCTTCTTCGCTGTCTGGTCTATTTACTTGATACTTCTGAGGATGCTTTGGTGCTCAGCATTGCATCCTTTGATGTTGGTGAATACGGCCGTCACTATCAGCGAGGCAAACAGTAAGTAACAATTGACAATTTTTAAATTAAATCAAGATTTAAAAACAATTCTTCTGAGAAGTTTTGATTTACATGCGCTGACATTCTAACTGTTTGATGAATGACAACTTAGTTGGTTTTGAGGCGGACAAGGTTTTGAGTTGGAAGTTCCCAAATCTTATCAACGCTCCGAAATTCCGTTATCATTCCGAAATTTTTAAACAATTCATGATGATACAGTAGTATTCCAATGTTACCATAACTAAACAAAACCAGAAATTTATTCAAAATCGAGGTTTATTCTAAGTAGTTTCCCTAAAAAATGTTTGTATCTGATTTTTAGTACCATAACATCTGGCTATTTTTTCTCTCTCAAAAAAGTTCTCAACTTTACATTTTGATCAATTTTCCGGAAATATTGTCATATTACATTTAATTTTGACTTATGACAGAAGTGACAGTAAATGACAGATTTTTACCACCTATCTACTGGTAAGTAGTAGAAATTGCTAAGTGTCACCCAGGATTAGATAGATTGGTCAGAGTTATAACTTCACATACAGCAAATGGATTCTGCACTAGAACTGTGACAGTCGTCACCCCTCTACCAATTGGCTAACTACTTTAGGTGTTGAAAAAATAAAACATTTTATAAACCTTCGAAGCAATTTGTTTCAGTTCAATGTTATTTTGAAAACCTCAGCAAGAGGATAGTGTGTTGAAACAACTTGACAACTGTGTTTCAATTCTTTTTCAATCTAAAATCAAAGTTTCAAATACGCGCCTTTCACTGAAAACTTCATGCTCTTCCCTTATCTATTCAAATCGAGGCGTTTCTCTCTTTTCTCACTCCTCTTTATAAGACCTGTGAGCGGCCTTTACCAACATTTTAGTGATCTGGAGAGTGATGGTGATGCTTCGGGAAATGATTAATTCATAGTGATCCCAGTACCTATTTGAGAAAATACTTCATATTTGTGGTGGACGTATTGTCTCAACGACTAAAGCCAATCATTAGTTTTGTCTTTGAAGGAACATCTCTGTGTTCTTTGAGTGCAGAACTTTAAACCCTTAACCCGGAAAATTCACTCCATCAACAAGAAATCAAGTATTCTATTCTTCCATGTGGTTTTATTATGAAACTTGTTGAATACATTTCTGCAATATTTAGGAAACCCGTTGTTTAATGCCGAGCAAGCCAACGTTTAATGTTGACCAGTCTTTTAATCATTTTGGCTCCTCATATTCTCTATTTTTTCTTTCATTTTGAATCATGAGTGACACATACAGGTGATTACTACAAAGCTGCATGGATACTGAGCATGTCATAATGCACTTAATGAAAAACTGTCTAACCCGTTTTAAGTATTAGAGATGAGGGTAAGGAAATATAAAATTATATTTAACAAAGTTCTTAGCACTTCAGCATTTATTTTAATTTCTAGCTCAATCAAAGATAATGTAACAATTAAATAATAATTTTTCTGTTATGAAAAATGAGTTTAGTTAAATATTGGTTTGTCTTTAACTAAACTATTATACACCTTAACAAAAGAGATATAAGCTAATTGTGGGGTATAGAACCTGCTAATCATGTCAACTATTTTCCTTTTTCTTTTTTGCCCAATCTTCTGCAATTCTCTTTCTTTGTAACAGAAAACTCCGCAAAGGATAAATTCACCCGCCTTTTCCTGTATTAAACACATGTATTACCCTCTCTGTCCAGTAGGTGTCTCTCTGTACCAGATGAATCTTCGGGTCCCTTGAGATCCACTACAGAGGGCACTGTATTAGTTTCTCAGTAGATCCATGTTAATGGTAAACGATTATTGCATGCGAATATAAATATTTTGCTACTCGAGTCTAGGATTACACCTGTCGCACAAACCTAAGAAGTAAAATTTTCTTAATTAAGTATGTCGTTGATTTTTTATTTTTGTTTTATTTCAGGGAGTATCTAGGATGCCAGCTGGAAAAAGAGCAAGGATCAACAACTACTGCAGCGAAATCTGCAGCTGGAGTATTCGCTGGTAAGACCTCCATGTAGTTTGACTGCTTCAGAAATTAATCAAATCTTGTATTTGAAGATCATCATGTGCTGCGGTCATATTAAACACTGAGATTTTTCCTGCCTATTATTATCAACACACCAGACGTGGGTAAATTTACTGATGTGGCAGTCTATTGACCTGTATTCGCCAAAAGCCTGCTAATTCGAAGTATGGATTTTGGTGCCTTCAACGAAGACTTGTTACCAGAAGTATTACCCAGACTCTTAACAATGAGTCAGTGACGCTGACTTTTTATATTGCATCATTTAAAATTACTAATTGAGGTGAATCCTTTGTAATGGGTCAGTTGCGCTGGTCACAGAAGTGCATTTTGATGGTTTAAGCTTATAGATTAGCTAAAAGTAATAAGTAAAAAATGTCCAGATGCTTAGTTCTTCCATCCAGTATTAATGGAGATATTGCCCTTTGAAAAACACAGCGTGTAATGTCATCCACTGTGGTAGCTTACACCATGGTCTCTTCCACCTTTGATTCGTCAATTAGTGGTGTACACATTTCGACTGGTGAAAGTTGGCAATCACATAACTCGATTTTTGGCGGTTTTGAGTTAGCTGCAGAAATGAAGTGTAGTAGATGCCCTTTACCTGCTATCATAATATTTCAGTCGAAAAAAATCTGGAAGTCACCTAAAACGTAGAACTCAAAACACATAACTCGGCGTTAATTCCAATAACACATAACTCGTGCCGCCGCGCCACATTTCATACAACGCGCACTCTCCACGGAGTCCTCCTAACAACAACAACATTATTATTGTTTTGACAACATTCCCTTCGTCTGTTTCGTTGTCGCTGGTTTCGACTGATACTGATAAGGTGATAAGTTCAAATTTGCGGAGTGCTGTGGTTATTTAATGTATCTTTATTTCGTGACTGTGTTCCTTGTTTTAATGTAGCTGTTTGTCCTCGTTTTTCTTTTATTTTCGCTTCGCTTTGCTTTCGCGATGGTCCGTCGCAGCAGGAGGCAGACAAAAAATAAGAAGTTTTGGCTGCTACTCACAGGTATGTTGAACAATTAATCCAGTTTCAAATGCCTTGGTCCTTAAGTACCTACCCAAATAAAGAAACCAAAATCAGACCAAAGGTTCACATAGAATGATATACTTTGTCACTCACAGTTTGTCAGCAATTCAGGAGTCTTCCAACTGCGGGTCAATCATTGAAAGTTGATGCGAGCATGACAAGACAATGAATTGCAATATTATATCTCATGGTTAAAAGAGGGCTATGTTTTCTTGTCTTGTGCTGATTTAGATTTAATTATCATCCCGTTGAAGAATCTTGTGAAAGTCTGTTTCATTTTGTCACAGGTAAGCCAATCTTATTCAGAATGACTCAACAAGGATATCATCTGAATGCAGAATTTCTACACAACTCCGTGCTAAATAAAGTTTAAATTTTCTCTTAACGTACAATGAGATAGCCCTAAAAGTAGTGTATTGCATTTTGAGGAAAATATTAGTCAATGATTGGTGCCAAATTAGTAACACCTAGGTAACAAGCAATGTTTCTTAATTTTCCTATTGCTCTAATTTTTGGGAAAGTTGAATGTAACAAATTGCTTAGTAATAGTATGAGGATTGACTCCTTGTAGTATGATGAAGAGTCAGTGTAGATTAAGGAATGCAACAGTTCACTTTTAAAAATACTGAACTGGAATATGAGACTTATGAATGTTGGTCTGTGCCTTTGTGCAAGTGTCGATGGTTCACAGACACGTATACTGATAGTGCCACAACATTCCCTCTGATACTTAAGTTTCTCATTTTGGAAAATAACCATAGAAATATTTTTGATGGAACTAGTAGTACTTCCTCAATAAGGGCTGAGTTACTTACCTGTACTTTTTATTCTACCATATTAGTAAACTTGTCAATATTTTTGCTCAAAACTTCAGAGAGATTTCTTCACAAGTGCCCTCGCAGTCTTATTTGATCATTGTGGGTCTTGCTCAGTTTGTCATTTTTCTGGCTGTTCATCCTCACACTATTTTAAAAGGACCTTTGTATCTCTAGACAATTTGACAGTAAAAGTGTCTAATCTTTTCTCTTTTCTGAATTTAGGCTCAAGTCATGGAAGCCCTACACGAAGCGATTCGTCTTTTGATAACCGTTTACCATGTGCAGCCGAGGAATTTCTCCCAGAAGTAGACACTTGTAAGTTTTTATTCATTACCTTCCGTTTCAGAAGTACTTTTGCAAATTCACATTGAAGATTGAAAAAATGTCTTAAAACTTAACAAAGTTATACCAGGGCCAAAGAGATGTTACTTCAGCATGTTTCATTTGGAAAGTTCGTAGTTCTACAAATTTATGATGAATGTAGGAAGTGATTCATTCCAATTTTCATTCTTGCCAATTATCAGCTGAATTGGGGGGGGGGGGGGATGAATAACAAGAGATATCGACGGAGAAACTCCTGAACGACATTATCTCAATTGTGGTGTTTCAAAATCTTTGCCTCCATTTTCATTTTTGAAGCAAGACAAATCAACATTATTGCTTGAGAAGCCCACAGAATTTTCTTTATACAGAGCGGAAAAATCACGAAACTTGTGGACCATCATTGGAAAAAACTACCTACCTACAATCATTGTTGGTCTTCCTCAGTTTACTATTTTTCTGGCTGTCCATCCTCACATTATTTTAAAAGGACCTTTTTTACTGGCGGACAATTTGACCATAGAAGTATCTAATCTTTTCTCTTTTCTTAATTTAGGCTCAGGTTATGGAAGCCCTACATGAAGTGATTCGTCTTTTGATAACCTTTTACCATGTACAGCAGAGGAATTTCTCCCAGAAGTAGACACTTGTAAGTTTTTATTCATTACCCTCCATTTCAGAAGTACTTTTGCATATTCACATTGAAGATTGAAAAAATGTCTTAAAACTTAACAAAGTTATAGGGCTGTGCAAATAGTGAATTTTCCGAACGAAGCGAATAGCGAATAATTTCGGCAACTATTCGCGAATAGCGAAGCGAATAACGAATAATTTAAGTCAATTATTCACAGCTACGAATAGTGAAACGAATAATTGGAAATGACTTTTTTAAGTGTGAAAATTCGCGAATATTACAAAAGTCGACAGAAAAAATGTGACTAATTTTTAAGAATTTTCCATTTGCTCATACGCCTGCTCAGAAAACAATGAAATGCCATGATAGTAGCCTAGGCTGTTAAGAATTTGTTCGAAGATCCCTGGATGCTGGCTTGACTGTCCCTGCAGTTACATATGCATTTCCAGAATTTGAAGGTAACTGCGCGGGCAGTCAAGCTAGTATCGAAGGATCACTAGACACATTTTAGTATTTTATTTTTTTCGCTGTAAATAAAAATGTGTTTATGAACTTTTTTTTTTCAATTTCAGAAATTTCCCTGTCTTTCAATCCTTAATTTGGGCTCTTTGCTTATTCCCCCATCGCAATCGCGCTCGCTGTTCGTAAACTCGGCAAAGTCGGTAAAGACCAAAGGAGATCCGCCGTTCGCGATGTCTTGGGTGGAAGCGGAAGCCTTGCGCAGGTCCTCGCAACGTTTCACGATTGCCACTCGGAAATTCGTTATTTTTGATGGCGCGAATATTTGAAAATTCATTCCTCGTGACAGCGCGAATATTTGAAAATGTCAGTTCAAAAATTCACTATTCGCGACGGCAGGATTATTCGCAATTTGCGAATAGTGCGCAAGGCAGACGAAGCGAATATTCGCCGAATATTCGCGGCGCGAATAGTCGGAATTGCGAATATTCGCACAGTCCTACAAAGTTATACCAGGGCCAAAGAGATGTTACTTCAGCATGTTTCATTTGGGAAGTTTGTAGTTCTACAAATTTATGATGAATATAAGAAGTGATTCATTCCAATTTTCATTCTTGCCAATTATCAGTTCAATTGTGGGGGGGGGGGGGGGGGTAGGGGGATGAATTTAACAAGGGCCCAAGTAGTAGAGGTTGCAACAACTTGCAACAAAATCGTTTGATTCTAGCAACTAACAGATTGATGTGTAGATTGCCTACTCTCTCCCATGAAGGAGCTATCATGGTTGGAACTAGTTGCAATTAAGTTGAAACATGTTTTAGCTTCAAAGAATTGCTGGTTGCCCATCTTTAGATTTTAAACAACTTTGGTGCAGCAATTTTGCAATCTCAGCAGGTTGCAACTTTGTCTTCCGATCAGATCGACGAAAATCGGCACTTATCAACCAAAAGTTGAACGAAGGTTGCAACTTTGTTGCAATTAATACCAACATTGTTTCAACTTTTTGCAACTTTTAAATTGAAAAATGCTACTTGGGGGATATCGATGGAGAAACTCCTGAACAACATATCTCAATTGTGGTGTTTCAAAATCTTTGCCTCCATTTTCATTTTTGAAGCAGGACAAATCAACATTATTGCTTGAGAAGCCCACAGAATTTTCTTTATACAGAGCGGAAAAATCACAAAACTTGTGGACCATCATTGGAAAAAACTACCTACCTACAATCAATCCTACCTACAATACAGGTCTTCTTCAGTTTACTATTTTTCTGGCTGTCCATCCTCACATTATTTTAAAAGGACCTTTTTTACTGGCGGACAATTTGACCGTAGAAGTATCTAATCTTTTCTCTTTTCTTAATTTAGGCTCGGGTCATGGAAACCCTTCATCCTTTGATTACCTTTCAGTGCCTTCATGTGTACTGGAGGAATTTCTTATAGAAGTAGACACACGTAAGTTTTTATTTATTCATTTCCTCTCACGTCGGGAGTACTTATGCAAATAATTATGCAAGAAGAACAAATCAACATTATTGCTTGAGAATCTCTCAGAATTGTCTTCATACAGAGTGAAAAAATCACTGAGATTCTTTTCCAAAAAAGCTACTGCCTGTGATCAAATACTGGTCCATTTTTCTCGAAAAACACAGGAAATACAAAATTAAATGGATTCTTCTGTCCAAAAATATTTATAGTTCTATTATCTGCTGTAAAATTTACCGAGTGATGTTATTGAAAAAAGTCAAGTCTCAAATTTTTGAAATTTCATGAGGCTGTGAAATATTCCAAAAGTATAAAACTTATCTTGACATTGCTGACAAAGAACTACTGGACTTGAGATCAAAAGTGGAAGACCAGGTAAACAAAGTGATAAGATTTGCCTGACATCCCAACAAAATGATGTGGCACGATAAGTACATAGTCCCAAAAAGTAGAGTCAGAGCCTGCCAGACCCTCTTTATAGCAGTTTTTACATTTGCGGCAGAGACTAGAGCTGAGACAAAGTTAACCTATCAACAATTTTGCTCAATTAAGACGAAAGTTTAAAGGAAAATATTGGGTGTTACATTTTTGGATTGGTAGACTAGCAAGTCCATCATCGATACTAATGACAAGCAAAATGTTGCAAATCAAAGCAGCATAAGGAGGAAGATGCAGTCAGAGCACGTTGACCGAATGGATAAAAAGGATTAGCAAAAATTGGTATGAACAGACAAATTTTAGGAAAAACATCACCAGGACGATCGCCCAAAAGATGGGCACAAAGTTAACTCTAGATAATTGAATGTTTTTATGGCTGTTATTGTTTTTATTCTCTTATTAAATCTTTTATATTTAGACTTCATTTTACAATTTGGAACTATAAATTCTAGCCCGGTTTAAAAACAACGTATGTGCTATTAGTTTCCCTATGCACATAAGTGTTTTCCCAGAAGAGCCAGAACTTATACTTCCAAATTGCAAAATGCAGTCCATTCATTGCTGTTTTATATGTGCTCTATTCTTGAGCGGTTGACTGATAAAACTGCGTCCTGGTCGTCGTCATTGGATGAGGAAATAATATTATGAAGGACTGAGCATGCAACCTGCACTCAAACATATCAAATGCTTTAACATCTTTTTTTTTCCTCCTGCATTTAAGTCACTCTAAGTTCCTTCCGTGTTTTCCAAAGACCTCTCAATTTTCTTGCAAGACAAAAGGTTGATGGTAAAATTAACTGAATTGAAAAATTACAATTTACACTCATGATTATCAATTTTAATCTTTTTTTTTCCCTCTTTTTCTTGTACACTTATGACAGTGAAGGTCTGACTTCTGTTGAAAGCATTAAGGTAAAAGTTTTCTCGATAAATTCCTCATTGTCAGCTATGATAGAGAATCAAGTGTCGAATTGTATCTTTCATACATTTCAAATCTCTCATGAAATTTGACAATCTTATTTCTTATGAAAAGTAACAATACTGTTCATACTTTTTGAAAGTGAAGAATGGAACTTCAGTAATTATTACTGCCTGAAATTGAATAAAATGTAATACACTTGCACTTTGATGTGATTCAGATCTGTTCCAAGGAGACATTGCAGAGGGAGAAGGAGATGACTCTGATTTTCAATTACATTTATCTGGAGAGAGTGCTGAAGAAAACCAGCGTCAGTGTGAGTACCTTCCCTCATTAAATTATTTTTTATTTAATTTTTTTATGGTTGCAACGAGGCCTGCTGATATCAATTTTTTGGGAAACTTTTAAAAAAATACCAACAGTCCACTTTGATACGAAAGAGATCTAGATAAAGCAGCTACGTGCAGTCTGAGTATGCAAGGAAAGCTTTACTTGCACCATAATTTTCCGGAGAAAGGAGACAATTATACCCATGTTTGTTTTATGTTTTCTAAATATTATTGACAAAAGATTGTTAGGGAGCAAATTGTATTAAAAATAGAAGCAAAGAAATAGAAATACATAACGGGACCACAAGAGAGACAACAAAGCTAAGAGGATGGAAGTGGCAAACCGCACTTTGTGGTCAGGGCACATCAAGCCAGTTCTTACACTTGAGAATAGATTGCTTTGGGCTGAAGGGAGAGCCGCTATTTAAACATATGATTAAGAAGAGAGACGTGTACAGTAATCAAAGAGGCTAAGGGATTCAATGCTCAATTGCAGCTTGCTTCCCTGAGCATATTATTTTATAGTAATTTAGCCACCCTTAATCTTTATGAAGGAAAATTTAAATACACTTTTTCAAGTTGAATTATGATTTGAAGACTTATTATTTTTCCTAAAAACTATTTTTCCTACATCGATGAAATTCAATGTGAGTTTGCTATATATTTACGCCCTCTGCTACTCCTCATAATGGAGAATATAAAATTGCAAAGAGTTTTGTGTTCCAACATATTTTCATTACTAAAATGTAGATTGTTAGAATCCAGCTGCTTATTATTTCCTGTCAGAGAGTAGCATTTAATGGTACACTTGATCTCACATTCAAATTTTTGAAAAAAAAGGGCACTTATTTTGAAAGCAAATTATTTTCATCTCATGCTGTAACTATTAAAAGAAAAGTCTTTAAATCAGCATCCATGTGATTTTTCTTTTCAGTGCTTAAATTATTTGTTCTGTAATAAAGCTTATTAATGGCGGGGTCATTCCATGTCAAATCAGACCAAAAATTGGCACTTTTTGACCTGACCCCCTCAGAATTGCATGAAATTTGGCACACTCTTTCTGTTCACTGAGCTGAGTTGAAAAACGTAAATTTTAATTTTTTTGGGATGCCCCGTTCAACTTTTATTGAGCTTCCAAAGTTCGGGCAAATTGACAGATGTAGCACCTTTAAGAGGCTGTAACTTCAGAACGGTTGATCCGAGCCGAGCCGTTGTGGTATCAATGAAAAGCCCCTTGAATGCACTTTTTATCCATGTATAACACAATTTGACATAACTTCAAATTTTTTTGTTAAAAAATTGTAAAGTCGAAAATTGAAATATCTCAAAAAGGGGTAAATTAAATCGCACGAAATTTTGACTGAAGGTCGGTCATACCGCGAGGAATCCGGATGCAAAAATTCAGAGTGGAGACTTGATGGAGTCAAAAGTTATGAGCAAAAAACGTTCGTTTTTCGCGGTGCGAAAGCTCGGCTGTTGACGCAAGCGGCTCCCAGCCGCGGCGTTCCTGGAACTCGTTCGCCCGGGTCGGGAAGTCCGCCACAGCATATACGCGGCGCTCGCCGGCTGCCCGGAATATTCTCGGAACGCCGCGGCCGGGAGCCGCTTGAATCACGCGTCGCGCTTTTGCACCTGAGAAAAACGAACTTTTTTGGCTCATAACTTTTGACTCCATCAAGTCTCCACTCTGAATTTTTGCATCCGGATTCCTCGCGGTATGACCGACCTTCAGTCAAAATTTCGTGCGATTTAATTTACCCCTTTTTGAGATATTTCAATTTTCGACTTTACAATTTTTTAACAAAAAAATTTGAAGTTATGTCAAATTGTGTTATACATGGATAAAAAGTGCATTCAAGGGGCTTTTCATTGATACCACAACGGCTCGGCTCGGATCAACCGTTCTGAAGTTACAGCCTCTTAAAGGTGCTACATCTGTCAATTTGCCCGAACTTTGGAAGCTCAATAAAAGTTGAACGGGGCATCCAAAAAAATTAAAATTTACGTTTTTCAACTCAGCTCAGTGAACAGAAAGAGTGTGCCAAATTTCATGCAATTCTGAAGGGGTCAGGTCAAATCACTGGTCTGATTTGGCGTGGAATGACCCGGCGGTTAGTCTGTGAAACAAACGAAAATTACTATGTAATTGTTCTTTTTCTCACAAATGGGTAGGTGAGGTAGGAATGAGGGTGAATATTGTTTATGTTTCATTTCATCAAATATATGTTTTGAAATTTTCCTGCAAAATTTTGGAAAATGAATTTGAACATTAAGTAGAAATCTCTGTATATTGGTTTGTAACTTTATCTTGTTACATTTAACCTCAGTGAAGAAAAAGTACAATACCTGTTTCGCAAAATTCCTCTGATTTTTTGGTTCAATTAAAAATATTCCGCAGAAATCTCTTTCAGAAGTATTAGGTAGCTAATTTTTTTATTATTATTATTATTTTTTTAAATCAGAGAGAAATGGTCTTTAGAGTCTTACTGTCTTACCATTGATTTCACTGTGCAACAAAAAAAAATGACAAAAATGTCTCCCGTACGAGATAAAGTGATCCTTATGTATTTTGAGGCGCTGAATCCGAATATGACCTCCGTTTTTTCCCATCACCCTCCAGTTTTCCGGAAAAGTCGATTTTACCCGGAAAAATGGCCATTTTTGGGCATTTTTGGTGTTTTTGCGACTATTACCCCCTGCAGAATGTAGGTAAAATTTTTCTCCGGTACGAGAAACGGCTAATCCGATGTATTTTGAGCCGCTGAGTCCGAAAATGACCTCCGTTTTTTCCCATCACCCTCCAGTTTTTCGGAAAAGCGACTTTTCCCCCGGAAAATGAGCAAATTTGAAGTATATTTGTCATGCATGCAATTTATTTGTATAAATTTTTCTGGACTCGTGGTACAGTCATTCTTATGTATTTTAAGCCGCTGAATCCGAATATGACCTCGGTTTTTTTCCATCACCCCCCAATTTTCCGGCAAAGTCGATTTTTCCGAGCCTAAATTTGTGAATAAGCTTTCCCGGACTCAAAGAGGATCAAAAATATATTTTAAACGTGTCCGCGACGTGCGATACATCGATTCTTATGTATTTTGACTCGCTGAACCCGAATATGATCTTGGATTTTTCCGATCACCCACGATTTTCCCGGAAAATCGATTTTCTTTGGAAAACTACCTTTTTCGGTGTTTTTTGGACGATTTTCCTGTTGTGAGGAGTCTAAGAAATTTTCTGAGATCCTCTCTAGGTCTCTTCTGCTATATTAAGAGCAGCTGAATCCAAATTTGACCTCTATTCATCTCTGACAACCCCCCGTTTTCTAGAAAGTCCGATTTTTCAGGGAAAAAAGCTTTTCCGAACCGTCCCCACCTCCAGGGAAATTTGAAAATTTTTCCGCACGTGTGATACATCGATTCTTATGTAATTTGAGCTGGAAAACCCGAATATGACCTCAGAAATTCGTTATCACCCACCATTTTTACGAAAAACTCGATCTTTTGGGAAAAATGGGTATTTTTGACCATTTACGGTGTTTCTGCGACTGTTGCTCCTTGTGGAATGTGCGTAAGATTGTTCTTAGCTACAAATTAGATTGTACATCAGGTATTGTGAGTCCCTGAGTACGGAAATGACCTCTATTTTTTTCTATGAGCCCTCAGTTTTGTAAAAAAGACACTTTTTGCCGGGAGACTGAGTGAAATTGACTTATTTTAGTCTGGCATGCAATTCTTTATTTAAATAATTATCCTGGATCCGTGAAGGGGAGATTCCTATGTAGTTTCAGATGCTAAATCAGAATATGACCTCAAATTTTTCCCATCACCCTCCATTTTGTCGGAAAAGTAGATTTTTCTTGGAGAACGTGTTTTTTGGTATATTTCCGAAATTTTCCCAGAAAATCGAGTTTTACGTAAAAATGGTGGGTGATAACGAATTTCTGAGGTCATATTCGGGTTTTCCAGCTCAAATTACATAAGAATCGATGTATCACACGTGCGGAAAAATTTTCAAATTTCCCTGGAGGTGGGGACGGTTCGGAAAAGCTTTTTTCCCTGAAAAATCGGACTTTCTAGAAAACGGGGGGTTGTCAGAGATGAATAGAGGTCAAATTTGGATTCAGCTGCTCTTAATATAGCAGAAGAGACCTAGAGAGGATCTCAGAAAATTTCTTAGACTCCTCACAACAGGAAAATCGTCCAAAAAACACCGAAAAAGGTAGTTTTCCAAAGAAAATCGATTTTCCGGGAAAATCGTGGGTGATCGGAAAAATCCAAGATCATATTCGGGTTCAGCGAGTCAAAATACATAAGAATCGATGTATCGCACGTCGCGGACACGTTTAAAATATATTTTTGATCCTCTTTGAGTCCGGGAAAGCTTATTCACAAATTTAGGCTCGGAAAAATCGACTTTGCCGGAAAATTGGGGGGTGATGGAAAAAAAACCGAGGTCATATTCGGATTCAGCGGCTTAAAATACATAAGAATGACTGTACCACGAGTCCAGAAAAATTTATACAAATAAATTGCATGCATGACAAATATACTTCAAATTTGCTCATTTTCCGGGGGAAAAGTCGCTTTTCCGAAAAACTGGAGGGTGATGGGAAAAAACGGAGGTCATTTTCGGACTCAGCGGCTCAAAATACATCGGATTAGCCGTTTTTCGTACCGGAGAAAAATTTTACCTACATTCTGCAGGGGGTAATAGTCGCAAAAACACCAAAAATGCCAAAAATGGCCATTTTTCCGGGTAAAATCGACTTTTCCGGAAAACTGGAGGGTGATGGGAAAAAACGGAGGTCATATTCGGATTCAGCGCCTCAAAATACATAAGGATCACTTTATCTCGTACGGGAGACATTTTTGTCATTTTTTTTTGTTGCACAGTGTTTCCTGTTTTCCAGACTATTTTGAGATGACTCTCATCAGTAGAATATTTTGTCAGTAATAAGTACTTAATGGTCTCTGTTTCTGTCTTTTATTTAGGTTTGCCCAAGGAAAGACCACTTCAACAAGGCCATCCACATATTTTAAGGCCATCTAACAGTGGTAAGTTACCTATTGCTTAGCTTCAAGGAAGTTGAATTTCAAATTGGTTACTTGCGCTAGTCTCAGAATTGTGTTTTGATGATTTAGGCTTATAAATTAGCAAAAAATAATCAGATTTGTGCAAATGCTGCAGTCTCTACGATAAAGAGCGACGCCAAGAATGGCACAATTTGGGCCAGCGGGAATTTTTCTGAAATCGGGCCCAAACGATACCTTATGATACCCTAAAACTCTGGTTAAAATTTTAGCTTGAGTATACGCACGGTTTTTGAGAAATGAGGGGGCAAAGTTGCCAAACTGCCATCATTCTGGACAGCATTTCTACAGCAAAAAGACGGGAAAAATGGACGAAAAAGTTACACCTTTAATGGGTCTCGGCTGTAAATGTTCTTATTGGGCCCCCAAGCATTTAACTGTGTTCAGTTTCAAAAATTTTGGTCGCACCGTGGTCCAAAATGAGGAGAAATCGTCGACAAATCAGGATTCTTTGTGAAATTTTTAAAAATGGAAATAAAATTGTCGGTCTGCTGCAGTTTTTATGGCTAACAATGATCTTATCGGTCCTCAATGCATGAAATTGTGTTCAGCTTCACAAATTTACATCGCACAGTGGTCAAAAATGAGGGAATTAGTGGACAAATTAAGATCCTCTGTAAAACTTAAAAAATTAAGTGAAACTGTTGGTCCCCAGTAGAGTTTAGATCCTAAATCTAAAATTCTTCTCTAAGTCTCTCAATTCTTTTTTGGACTGTTTAAATCTTTTTTTAATCTTTTCTCTCCATTTTTCCTTCTTTTTTTTTAAATTTCTGAAAGTTTGCATATTTTATTGTGATAATGCTACAAAGTCTATTCTATAACAACGTTCTATACACAATACGGTCTGACATGCAGTAATAATTAAAACATTAAATACATCAATTTTTCCGGGATCTAAACTCTACATGGGACTAACAGTTTCACTTCATTTTTAAAAATTTTCACAGAGGATCTTAATTTGTTCACTAATTTCCCCATTTTTGACCACTGTGCGATGTAATTTTATGAAGCTGAACACAATTTCATGCATTGAGGACCGATAAGATCATTGTTAGTCATAAAAACTGCAGCAGACCGACAATTTTATTTCCATTTTTGAAAATTTCACAAAGAATCCTGATTTGTCGACGATTTCTCCTCATTTTGGACCACGGTGCGACAAAAATTTTTGAAACTGAACACAGTTAAATGCTTGGGGGCCCAATAAGAACATTTACAGCCGAGACCCATTAAAGGTGTAACTTTTTCATCCATTTTTCTCGTCTTTTTGCCGTAGAAATGCTGTCCAGAATGATGGCAGTTTGGCAACTTTGCCCCCTCATTTCTCAAAAACCGTGCGTATACTCTAGCTAAAATTTTAACCAGAGTTTCAGGGTATCATAAGGTATCGTTTGGGCCCGATTTCAGAAAAATCCCTGCTGGCCGAAATTGTGCCAAAAAACGGTCGTTTTTGACGTCGCTCTTTAAATGGAGGTATCGTTTATTAGAAAACATGGCGTAAATCTATGTTTTGCGAGGAGTAAGCAATGAAAATATGCGTATCACTGATTATTGGAATGACGGTGGAAGAAAACATGGATCCCTACCCTCCCCGGAGGGTGGATCATTACCATGGCGGAAGACATTCTTCGCCATGTTTCTTGAAAAGGGATATCTCTGTTAAAATTGGATGTAGAAATTTAGCATTTGGACAGATTTCATCAACTTCTGCTAATCTGTATATTAATACCATCAGAAAACGCTTCTGTGATTAGAGCAACTGCCCCATCCATTAATTGAAGGCTTTTTTAAAAATGTGCACATTCATACTAGTGTAACACTGACATTTATTTATTTTTTGCAGTATGTACTAGTCTCGTCAACTACTCTTTCTCTTCCACCCTATTCGATAACTCAGAGAGCAATAAAGAAAACTTGGAGCATGATTTCTTCAACCTAAGGGAAACGAAAACACGAAGCAAAAAACCACGCCCTGAAATCTGGCAAAAGAATATACAGAAGTCCAAAAGAATGCTAGGTGACAGTTATGTTAGCAGGCAAAGGAAAAAAGGTTGCCCAGCTCGATTAATCAAACAACGTGAGAAAAAATTAGGGCCTAGGTGCATATCCAAGATGTGCAAGACGAGTCAAAGAAGGCACTGTGACCTATTTACAGAGACCACAAGGCCTGTCATATTTGAAGACTTCTGGGCCCTTCCTTGGGAGGCAAAACAAATTTTTGGGTCAATGTGAACAAACCCAAAGAGAGGCAACCCGGAGTTTCCAAAAGGAAAAACTCGTTATCATTATTTTTTAGATCTCAATGGAGAAATGGTAGAAGTTTGCAAATCATTTTTTTGCTCCACTCTTTCTTTAAAAGAATGGCAAGTCCATGCATGGGCAAAAAAAAAAATTCTTGCTCCTTAATGATAACATGGATGAAAACTTAGAGAATCTAAATAGTGACGAGGAAGTAGTAGATGACATGAGTGAGGACGAAACCACAGAGCAAATCAGTGAAAGGAGACAGTTTCTTTTAAATTGATTCGAACTCCTACCAAAAAAGGTGACCCTATAGTCAATGACCTTAAATGTCTTAAATACTGCCCCAATGGCAAAATTATGTACAAACTGAACTTTGATGATCCTTATCTTGAAATCCCACGGAAGCCTGATTCCATTGCCTTAAAGTGTGACCCTCCTAGATTATACTCTAAACGACTACCAATTCCACAATCGAAGTATGAGCACCTTCAAGAGTTGAAGGCAGTCATTCCACAAGATTACCATTCATTTTATGATGATCTTCCAGTTGTTGGTGTAAAAGAGTAGAGTAGTATCTCCCAGTCTTATTTATCGTCATGTTTAGACATTGGAAAATTTCGCGTATATTTTCCCCCGATTTCACGGTTATTTTTCCCGAATTTCGATGTTATTTTTGCTGATTTTGTCATGATTTTTGTAGTGCTTTTTGCGTTTGACAGCTTAAAACAAAGCTCTTAATTTTATGTAACGAGCCATCGCTCAGTCTCTCTCTCTAATCCTATTTTACAGAAGAAGCACTTTATTTTCGATTAAAAATATCTGTTACTAACTTTTTTAAAATACTTTTTATCAATATATATTCGTTTTTTTTTATTTCTTTAGTGACATCAATTAAATTTTGATGAGATGCTGATGCAACTTAACATGATCAAACATGATCACATGTTAAAATTATTTGATGTTATGTTTGTGCCCCGGTTGCCGCCATTTCTTTCATCAGTATTTTGATGCCATTGGCGAAGAATATTCTGTGAATATTTTTAGCAACATCATTAATTTGTTTTTTGTCCAGAAAATAAATTGGGAGCAGAGGTTCTGAAATGCTCAATTAAGATAATAGCCAGGGAATTTCACAGTCAACATGTTAAAATGTATCCAGGCCTCGTGTGATGGTACCATTTTTTCATTGTTTGTTGTCTTCTTATCTGTGTTTGTGTATTCAATGTCAATCAATCAATGCAATTTTGTCTTTACAGGATGTTAGCTGATATTGATGGTTGGAGGTGGTGCGGTGCTGTTGGAGGCGGGACAGGTGCCACATTAAATTTCTTTATGTTATACAAGTAGCATAAACTGTAAATCGACGGTGTGAGTTGGCAATCACATATCTCGTTTGCAGTGTCTGAAAATCTCCGCCTCTATGTTATTTTTTTAAAGGAGAACAAATCGACATCATTCCTTGAAATTTTTGCAGAATTTTCTCCGCACAGAGAAGAAAAATCACAGCAATTTTAAAGAATTGCCGTTGAGTAGGTTTCCTTTTAAAAAATAAAATATGACCAGAAGTCTGCAACGTCGCAAACCGAGTTATGTGATTGCCGACTTACGCCGTCGAAATCCATATCTCATATGATCACTATAAGCTGGCCTTTTAGCCAGTACCTTTGCCCTGCCTTATCCTTCAACTCGTACTTTTGATATTGGTTCTGTTTCCCCTCCTTGCAACACACATCCTTTTTCCTGGCATCACTAACTCAGTTTCTGGTAATTGTGATTCTTTTATTTTTGGTCAAAAAAGTTTTTTCGTTCTTGAACTCTTTTGGATCTTTTTCTCCTTTTTTAATCGTAATTTCAATAACATTTTCTTTGATCTAGAAGAAATTCGATGTTTCTAACTTTATCTTCCAGTTCTCTTTGGTTTTTAGGGCTTTTGTAGGGATTTTCTTGAAAATCATTTTCTAAGTATGAAGTCTGCGATAGCTTTGGTCTTTTCCAGACTGTTATTTGCCCTCTTCTGTCCAGCTTTCCTATCAGAAAACTGATAATGCTTCTTAAAGGCCCAATGAGTCAACCATTTACAATTTCCAATTTTCTGTAATGCCTCTTAATTTTTTTTAATATACTACAATCATGTTTTCATATTTTTATGCAATCAATTTGTCGATTCAAAGGTTGCAATTGTCATTTACTTAAGTTTTCTCTTCACGTCAACCAGGTTTCTTTTGTTTTATAAATCTGTTTTCTTCTTATTTTTTCTCTTGCTGATACGCCCTATTATAGGACCAATAAGTCGACCAAGTGCAATTTTCAATTTCTTTTATGTCTCTCTATTTTCTTTTATACATTTTGCCTAATTAGTGCATTTTATTTGTTACCTAATTCAAAGAGTCATTTTTTGTTCAATTTTTTTTTCCAAGTCGACCAAGTGTAATTTCTTATTTATTTTACATTTTTTTGGTGTTTTATCACTCATTTAATCATGTTTAGACCATTTTACAAATTAATTATATTGTCAATCCAAAGAGTAATTTTTTAGAGAAATGTAGTTTGTTGTACCAAAACATTGTTTATCCATAGCATTACCAGCTCATTGTATACCATGTATTTTTCCAACGAATCGCATTTTCCCGCAAGTAGCAACATTGTTTTTTCTTCATTCCTTTATCCTTGGTTTCCATTAAGTATTTACTTGTAAATATTTATTTTTTTATCTCTTTCTTTGAAAGGGGGAGGTGAACTACGCGTTGTTTGAGCGTTTACGAGACTCATTTTGATATAACAATTATGAATTACTTACATCTGAAGAAATAACCAGAGAATAATGACAATGGACGTATAAAATAAGTCTGCAACATTGAAAGTCGACATTTTGCACTGACTTACTTTTCAAAAATAAGACCAACTGGACATTTTTACTCTAAATTTTTTAAGAACATGCCTGTCAAAGAAAAAAATATTCTCAAAGTTTGATGTTTATATCATTGATTGCTCTTTATAGAAAATAAAACATAATTTTGAATGGTCATGTCATCAACGTTTTCAGAGTTATAGAATCAGGAAGTAAGATTAAGATGCTAGAACCTTGAGAAAATGGTAGGTAAGAAGTGCAACTTCTAGGGTTAGTTTTTATCATCTACCTAACTATTTTAGTTTCTTACTTTATTTCTTTAAATTTTCAAATGAATGAACCGACTCAAATAAGGAAAAGAATTGAAATGCTTTGTTTAGGGATCAAGTTGATCGATCAGTGGAAGACTTTCCGTACCACTAGCCAGTAAAACAAGTGTGATGACCCTGTAACATGAAAGTACTATGGCATTTTTAGAGAGCTGTACAATATCAGTAGCCATCCAGACCTTCACGTCTGTTTCTAATTGAGGCGCTGGATGTGAGAACATCACTCAGGGTTGCCAGCGACCAGGAAAACTGGGAAAAGTCAGGGAAAAAAAATCAACCGGGAAAAGTCAGGGAATTTCGGTTTTGGTCAGGGATTTTTCTGATTTTTCGTGGAATTAGGCGCGGGCGGTCTTGGGCTCGCGTTGCGGGATCAACTGGATCAATTTCACTTTAACAGACTGCGTCAGATCCATACTAAAAGTCAGGGAATTGAAAGTCAGGGAAAGTCGGAATGGAAAAAATAATTTGGCTCGCAACCCTGAATTCTCTTCTTGGTTGCGATGTTTAATAATCCATCTCTAATTTATGTCTCAATGAAGAGGGATGGGTGATTTTTCCAGAATTTTTTTTTTGGAACAATACTGAATCATGAAGAAAATTCAGTCAAGGTTTCAATGAAATGCATGCATTCAATTTCCTTACAATGAATGAAATATTATGGGAAGATTCTGAACTACCATGATCTAGAATTTCCTTTCGTGCACTCCGCGCCTCATTTTCTATAGATGAAGCTCAGCAGTTTGCATGCTGAGAACCATCACATTTAAGTATTTTTTTTTCTTTCTTAGTAGCGGCCCTACCATTTCTGGTAAGTATCTTTGATATTTTTCGAAGAGATGGTAATTTTTCTTTTATTTTATGTCATTGAACTATAGAGAAGCATTATTTTAATAATGAGGATAAAAAGTACCTAAATACTTTTCCCCCCAAAAGTTATCAATGGGAAAATAAAGAGCCATAAAATATGTAGTCACATGAAATAGTCTCCTCGGTGGAGAATGAAGTAATAAACCCACAAATTGATCCAAAAGCCAGGTAATTCGAGTAGGTATGGTCCCTTTTCCTAAGTAGGTAGGTACCAGTTCACATGCAAATTTCCTAAAATGGTAGAATAAATTTGTTGGCCTTCTTTTAAGGTTTGCAACTAATTAAGCATTATTTTAAAAGGAACTTTCAGGGTAGTTTTAAAGTAAGAGAGTACTTAAAGCTACTGTAAAAACTCAGATCGTCAAGCCTCAAGAAATAAAATGGACGTAGAGTCAGTCACGTTTTCTTGAGTGATATGACAGTCGGCCGCTAAATAATGCTGTTGTAGATGAAATAGGAGTAAACTTCTGATATCAGTGTTGCATACGTCCGTATTTGAAGGCGCTTGATTACTTAGGGACGGCACAGAAGAAGATTCAATCAAGAATAATACTTTTTTGGAGGTGCCTGTTCCTTTTCTATCCTTTCAATTTTGTACAGTACAACCATGAGGTCTGTGTTTTTTTATTGCATCCAATAATCCATATTATTCGCAACGCAGGATGTTCCATCCATGCTGTGGGACTAATTGAACCTTTTTTGAGGCAAATTAGAGCACACAATCCTGTTAAACTCTATATTGAGTCTGTACTCAGTCAACATCGGCAAAGAATAGGTTTGAAACAGTAATTCGCCAACCACGTATCTCGGAATTCAGTGTTGGACCTTAGTTCCACAAACACATAACTCGGTTTTTCGGCCATTTCTCCTGACAGACGAGAATATTATTTAAAATGATGATAGAGTCTTATAAAGCATCTTATCCTTGCTGTCTTCAAGAATTATTTCCCCTCTACCTTTAAAGATGAGGAATGTAGAGAGTTTTTTCCCTCTCCTGAAAAATCGCGTTTTCCGAGTTATGTGATTGCCGACTTTCACCGTCGATTTGTATTGGTAGCTCTACTTAAATCACGGATGAAACCAAGGTGGAAGAAACTATAGTATGCACTACCGTGATGGATGAAGTCATACGCCATGCTATTTGAAGAGGGATATCTCCGCTGGTATTGGACAAGAAAATTTGGGTTTTAGACAGATCTTGTCATTTTTTGCTGATCTGTAATCTGATGTCATCAAAATACAATTCTGAGACTAGCGCAACTGACCCATCTAACACTTCGAATTGTGATCAAGGAGGGAAGCACGGATTTGACAAAGCTAATCGGCAATCTAGCCGATATAGTAATTTTGATAGCCAGCTTGTAATATGCAAGAATTATCTTCTCGATGATTGTGGGTTTTGAACTTGAAGAATTAATGGCTAATTATTGGTAGTCTCACACATCAAGACTGCCTTGCTAAGGAAGAAAGTTGCATAAACCTTTAGGCGTTGCCAAATTTCCTTTCATAAAACGCGAATTTTCTGGTAAACTTATGACTATTTTTCTCCCAATTTTTTTCAGACAATATTCGTACCTAATTTCACCTACAGATTCTGAAAATTTAAAAGAAAACTATTCGTAACTTCCCTAAAAAATAATCATTTTATTGAAGTAAATTTGGCAGCTCTGGAATGTTCAAACAGCGTTCTTCCTTAGCACGGCAGAAGAGGACAATGATTCACAAGGGGAACTTACGGACCTGCCGCCTCCGATTGGGCTGAATTTTTTTTTGCAGACTCTATGGACCAATTCTAGAGGTCAAGTTGAGCCGTTTTCCCGAATGCGCAATAGGAAGGGCGTAAAAAATTCCCAAAAGTTGCGTTTTCGGCGTGTGATTTGGTCGTGCGGCGCGTGGCAACACTGAAGCAGCCTCTTGTACCGCTGTATCGCACACCCGTTTCAGCGGAGTCCGGAGCCCTACTGCACAGGTGCTGGATCCATGATTATGAAGTCCCGGGTTCGATTCCCGAGTGAACTGATTACTTTTTATTTTCTGCATGATCACGTAACATTTTATTTTTAATTCTTCATCCGTATTTATAAATCAAGCAGTCCCGATCACTATCCCATCCCTCAATTTACATACATCCCCCCCTTCCCCCCCCTATTTACTCACATTGACCATCAATAACCGTATGAAACTTCATGGACCTAAATTAATGAATTAAAAAGCAAAAGAAAACCTCATTTGTTAATACATTATCTCCCAATGTTTTCCTGGAAAAATATGTAATGTGTAAATAAATCGAAGAGCAACCCTAAACCCGTGTGCATGCGAGGGCCGCCAAGAAACACATTACTTTGGTGAAGTTTCATACGGTTATTGGTGGTCAATGTGAGTAAATAGGGGGGGGGGGATGTACGTAAATTGAGGGATGGGATAGTGATCGGGACTGCTTGATTTATAAATACGGATGAAGAATTAAAAATAAAATGTTACGTGATCATGCAGAAAATAAAAAGTAATCAGTTTACTCGGGAATCGAACCCGGGACTTCACAATCATGGATCCAGCACCTGTGCAGTAGGGCTCCGGCCTCCACTGAAACGGGTGTGCGATACAGCGGTACAAGAGGCTGCTTCAGTGTTGCCACGCGCCGCACGACCAAATCACACGCAAACGCAAAAAAACGAAAACGCAACTTTTGGGAATTTTTTACGCCCTTCCTATTGCGCATTCGGGAAAACGGCTCTAATTGACCTCTAGAATTGGTCCGTAAGTTCCCCTTGTCAGTACAGGCAGGCAGGGGCACAGAGCAGCTGAGTTCCTCTGGTTTTTTCCTAAATTCTTGAAATTGACCTCATGTTTTCTTGAGGTTCTTCTCCTCCAGTAAATATTTTTTAGCCTCTTTCTCCTCTATTTTAGTTTGTTTTCATAGATCTTTATTCAAAATGAGTATGCAGCTCAAATGAGGGTTTTAGGTTCTTGCATTTATTCCTTCGTTGCAAGTAATTTTTCAGAGTTCTTAAAATGCTATCTACTTCCCTGCCTCAAGAGTAGTGAAGCAATTCTATTAATCAATTGATTATTTTGTGAAGACACTCACTAATTTCTTTTGATTTTCCTCTAGAGGTATAGATCCATCAAAGTCAGTATTGGTGTCAATACTCAATTCAAAGCTTATCAACAACGTAAGTCCGCAATCACGTATCTCGTTTGCGGCATCTGAAAATCTCCGCATCTATGTTATTTTTTTAAAGGAGAACAAATTGACATCATTCCTTGAAGTTTTTGTAGAATTTTCTTTGCACAGAGAAAAAAAATCACGGAAAGTTTTAAGGAATTGCCATTGAGTAGTTTTCCGTTTAAAAAATAAAGTATGACAGTAAGTCTACGATGTCGCAAACCAAGTTATGAGATTGCCGACTTTCACCGTCGTTATGTCTTTACAATTAAAACTAAATGAAACAAAGCAGAACCTCAACATTGACTTGCAAATTCAGTGTCAAAAGGGCTCTTATCTAGAAAACCAAGTACCTCAGCATCTGCTAAATTCTGCTTTTTGATATAATGTTCCTTACAACCTCTTGGGCACAATAAGCTCTCACACTCAAACTTTCTATGTGCCAGGCTCGAGAAAAGCAGGGCCAAACAATGAATTTTTCTGCATTTATTCATGCAATTTTAAGTAGATAAGATGATATACCCGACTGGTCTTCAAGGAGAGCTTTTGTTTCCTTGCTGGCCAGGAAGATAAGACAAAAATAGTCAAATTTTCCAAATAAAAACAGAGTGAGGCGCATCAACTTTACACACAGACCAGGAATCCCACAGCTCCATTGTAAAACACTTGTATGAAGGCTAAAAAATTATTTTCTCAGACCCGCTTATCTCGACCTTGGCACAATGAAATTTTAAGTTTAAAAATTCATTGTGCTCAGAAAGTCGCAAAGAATATAATATTGAATAGTAATGAAATATAGGCGGTTCAGAATATCTTTGGTTCCCCATGCAGGGTCGCTTCAGGTATTCTAATTTTTTGCTTTTGAAGCAACTTCTGTTGAATGAATTCTAACTATTTCTCTTCTCTTCTTATTTTTAGGTAAAATATCAGGAGATTATCTGGAAGAAGTTGGCTCCTGATAGTGGAGAGGAACAAATTCTGCTGTTATTTGGTGCCAATCAATTCTAGTGCCCTTTTAATTCTTTCTTGAGAATGGTTTTCCTCAAAAGGGACTCTAGCTGATATCTTGACAACTAGTTATGTATTGAAAAAGTATGATGGTGGCACTTTCTCAACTCATTTATTGAACATAAATTTTCCAAATTTGTTGTCTTAAAGTAAAGTCTTCCATAAAGCATGAGCTGAAATTCGCTTTAGCTGTAATAAAACAGTAGCATGAGGGTGTAGCCAAAGCCTCTGAAAACATTGTTGATGTCTCCCCAATGAATGCTTTATTTAAGCACATGCATAAACAATTTTGTTAGTTTATGAATTGGTTGGAACTCAAACAATTTACTATTCCCCATTTCGAGTGTGTTATGTACAAATTCTAGTTTAGTCTTTTCCATAAGAAAGTTCTCTAAAATAGGTTAACACGTTGACTGCCACGGTGTTTTAGGTACTTATTTCCCCCGGCGCCTTAGCCTTTTCTTTTTGGTATTTTTTTTAGAATTGACTATATCAAACCTAAACTTCATAGACCTTCGTAATATTCTTTCAGCTTTCAGCCTGAAGCCGCCGGTCGTTACGACCGGTATGGCCTCCTGTGAAAAATAATGCACCGGAGGCCACGCCGGTCGTCCGGCCGGTCGTATGTTCCTTGAGAATCAGCAACGTTGCGTAACTCGCGCGCAGTCAACCTACAACCTTGAACGGCATGGAATTAATGGTAAGGAAAGGTAAAACTGGGTAGGAGACAAACCCAGATACCCCCCAACACCGAGTTTCAGGCGAATCCATCGGCAAAAAGTCGAGGTTGCCAATTGTTGACCATTTTGAACTTTAATCGGCGGCCATTTTGAAAAATTAGGGTTTTTTTTAAAACTCTAACGTCAAATTCGTTTTTCTCGTGCCAAAATACCCCAAGATACCGAATTTCAGGTGAATCCATTGGCAAAAAATCGAGTTTGTCAAATTTTCGGCCATTTTGAACTTTGACCGGCCGCCATTTTAAACTTTGATCGGCCGCCATTTTGAAACGGTTTGAGATAATGACTTCGGATTTGCGCGAAAAAATTTCTTTTTTTATGTTCTTTCGAACGAGGTATCACAAAGGGGGTCTTCCCATTTGAAAAAAAAAGTTAGGGTCCGTAACCCCCCCCCCCTCCCCAAGGGGGGCCCCCAAATTTTTTTTTTTTTGGGGGGGGGTTCAAAAAGTAGCTCCCTTTGATCTAGGAACACCCTCCAAGTTTCAAATCTCTACCTCAATTAGGTCAAAAGTTAGGAGAGGGGAGGGGACTTTTCGAACACCCTGTATTTTACCTTTTTACCCCTACCTCCCCCCTTCCTAAAAAATTGTTCCTCCTTTTTTTAAAATTTATTTTTAAAGTTAAGCCAAAATTTAAAGGTCTAAAATTAATATTGAGGTAAAAAACCAACGATTGTAATTATATTCTAATTTATTAAAACAAAAAAAAATGGCGAAAAAGAAAATTAAAGTTGAAAGAGAAAAAATCCCCCCCCCCTCCCAATTTTTATTCCCCTTCTTTAATTTATTTTTCAAAATGCGTACAATTTCTAAGGTTTGTAACTAAAATTAAGCAAAGAAAACAACACTATTGTAATTTTATTGTATTAATAAATAAAGATGATAAAGAAAAAGATCCATGAAAATGAAAAAAATAAAAATCCCCCCCAAAAAAAACAAAAAACAAAAAAAAAAAAATTCAGTGGTGCATTCTCTTGCTGGGGCCATGCCGGTCGTGAGCCATAAGCGTATACACGGCTCCGCCGGTCGCTGGCCTCACAGTAGCCTAGTAATGCGAGCGAGCGGGTCCCGGTCGAAACGACCGGCGTGGCCCGGCAGAACCCTTCGAGGCCGGTCGATACGACCGGCGTGGCAGTCAACGTGTTAATTTGAAAATCTGTAGTAGCATCTTCCAGCTGATAGTGACTTTTTCAAGAGTTGCTGTTTTAATAGTTGTAATAATTACATTCTTACTAGCTCCAACTCAACTTTACAATTGACAAGGTTTGTTGGAAAAAACTACAAAAATCTAATGCAGGATTCATAATTTTGCATTATGTCAATCAGCTGTGCCTAAATTTTTTATCGCTGTAAACTGCATCTAATTTGAAATTAGTCACTTCTAAGCCCCCCTTATAAGTCAAATAGGCCAGACCAAACACTAAACGCAGGCAAGTTCAGAGATGTTGTTTTTTTTGCTGTTTCGTCCAGCCCCTGGACCCCTTAAAAACCATTAGCTTTTCTCCACAAGCCTTAGCAGTTAATCTCAAACAAAAGATCAAAGAAAAAATTTCAATAGTTTGGAACTTAAAGTCATAAGATGCTAAACCTATTTACCGTTATGCCTATGAGCGGCTGATTTCACTTGATTTAAAATGACTCTGTTATGAACGAGAATAATCATATTTTTTCAAAAACTCTTGTGCTGCAGTATTAGTATATAATTCTTATGTTCATTGAAAAAAATCTCTCTATGCTCCAAGCCACTATGACAACTCATAATTATTTTCCCGAAGTTCATTCCACAGCAATGCCACCTACCACTGCCTTTGTCAGATCATTCTATGAGATGTTGATGATGTATTTTTGATTTGTTAATTTAATTATTGAGGTATCATTTAATATTGTTATACTAAATTAAATGTCAAAAAATTATGCAATTTTATTTAATTTGTGTTTCTTGAATTCGATTTTGTTTTGGATGGGAGGAGGTGAGTAAAAATTGAAGAGCATTTTGTAGGAGGGTGGCTCTACAAGGTACTATTTATTGAGGAAAATAGAATTGAAATTGTGTTGATTTTGATCACACTTAACCTGTTTGGTAAATGTAAACCAGTTAGCTTCAATCAACTTATATTGAACTGAAAGTTGACAACAGTTTTAATCGCTAACTTTTTGAGCTTTTCAAAACTTGAAGCATTGGCGGATCAAGAAGGGGCGGTCACAGTGGTATGCTGCCATGTTAAGTTGAATATCAGTAAATTCATAATTTCCCGCAAGTTCACTAATGGACCAGTATTTAGAAGGTACAAATTAACACATTCTGATACATGTCATAACGAGAATTTTACCAAGAACACGATTTGTGCAACAGAAATTGATGAAAGTAACTCTAATTAAGCTGTTTAACATTTTTTGACGTGTGAATTCAAACCTTGCGCTCATGGAAAAATTAAAGTCTAGTTGAGACAAATTGCGCAGTAAGGGTTACTGTAACAGTCTCTGCGGTATGAAAAGAAGGCAACCTTGATTTTGGATCTTTGGCTCAGCTGTTACACGTAGTTATCACCTAGAACAACCCAAGGCAGGAAGGAACATGGCTTGATTAAGAAGCCTGCCGAAACTGTTGTGGTATGTGCGATTTGATTCAAGTAGACCATTGTTTTTCTTGTGAGGGGGGAATTCAAAATTCTTGTAACCAATGTAAACTAAAAACGTTGATATCTTAGTTTGGAGTTGATTTCAGTAAATCCCTTTTTGCAAGTAGTGTTTAACATGTTTTGGTTAAGAGCCATGTATCAGAACGCTTCAATTTTTGCCTTGTTTACTGGTCCATTACAAAATATAATTCTGCTTGTTTCAAAGAAAATAGTTTAAGAGGTGTCCATTGATCACCTGGGACCAATTCCTTTTTGATTATGACAAATGAGGGGCTTGAAGCACAAGGCACATAAGTGCAGTTTTTGCTTTTTGAAAATGTACTTGTTAGAAGTTTCGAAATTACATGGATCCTCAAGGCAGAAAGAAAGTTCAAACTGACTTTTTGATGTTTAAAAATAGGAATTTGGGAGCAAATTTTTCACAGAATATGCATCAAGACTAGTTTCACTTGAAATCGTTAATATCTCAACTTTTAAAAACTGCACTAATGCGCCTTGACCTCCAAGCCCCTCAATTTTACTTCAATACGGTAATACCAGAGAATTTAAATGAGGCATTATTCTTTATGATGATTAAGGGAAAAAATTAACATAAAAGAATCTTGAGGAAGCTGAGTTTATACAAAAGTAGGAACTTTATTTACAGAAAGTTTTTTATAATGCATTATTTACAGTTGCCTCAGCTGGTTTATCACTTTGAAGTTTACCAATTTCATACTTGAATTTGGTGATTGTTTCTTTAGCATTTTTAATCTCCATTCTTGTTTCCCTTTTTTTTTAGAGGAAACTAGCCCAAGTACAGTTTTTTTTTTACATTTTCTGTAAATTTCCCATACTCATTCATAAATATTCACAGACAGTTTTAAAGAGGTACTTTAATTGGTTCTCTTTTTAAAAAAAATACATAATTGGGGATTTTTAAATACTTGATAATATCGGAAAGGAGCCATCTTTAAAATTTGACAAACTTACTTTCCTAAAGGAATCTACTCTTAATGGATACGCAAACCAGTCCCTAAAAGCTTACAACTGGTTTTCTTGCGAGACATCATTCAAGGGGGTCCAATTTTTTAATAATTTCGAAAAAGAGCCATCTCCAGAAAGACCAGAAGTCAACCTGAAGTGTTGTTAAGGTGATTCGATGGACGCCATATTTTGTGTCAGAACGACATGCGATATATCGCATCAATTGGTTCCATTTTTTCAGCTACTCGTCATTTTTCTCCAATTTTGAGATCGCAATTCTGTTGTCAGGAGACTAAAGCACTCACCAATTTTAACAAAGAAATTCAACGTAATAAAGGCGTGGTTTTTTTAGAGAGAAAATCTCACATTCGAGTGCAGTTTTGATATCGGTATCGAATGCGATGTTTTCTCTCTGAAAAAACCACGCCTCTATTATGTTGAATTTATTTGTTAAAATTGGTAAGCAAGTGCTTTAGTCTCCTGACAACAGAATTGCAATCTCAAAATTGGAGAAAAATGACGAGTAGCTGAAAAAATGGAACCAATTGATGCAATGTATTGCATGCCGTTCTGACACAAAATATGGCGTCCATTGAATCACCTTAAAATACACTTTCTATCTTTACTGACAAGCTACTGTATTCCTTAGATTTGCCCATCATTCTTAGTTAGACAGAGAACTGTTCAGTAGTCCTAACAACACAAAGCAACTAAGTGAAAATGTTGCCTTTTGAATTTGATTTCACATGTGCTTTGTCACAAAATAATGTGTGTTCCACTGGCACTGGCACAGAAAAAACACGACACGGTAATAATATTTTTCAGGAAAGATCTCAGCACAATAGAAAAGTCCTTATATTTATGCGAAGATTGTAGAATTATACATGGAAAACTGCAATTATAATATAAAAAAGGGGCCATCCCCATGTTAATCTTTCAGTTCCAGTATTCATTTAAATTTCTGGTTTTGCTCTGGATTTACTCATTACTATCATACACAGTATCAAACCTTCAGTCTCGAGATTTCACTACTTAAATATTCACTTTCCGAGCAGTTTTTTGGCTTTTCTGAAACATTTAAAAAAAAGGAGATGGCCTTTCTCTGAAATTATTAATTCAAAAGTTACAATGAAAATGTAAATTTTTTAACGCCAGCCCTGAAAATGCAAGTTTGGTAATAATGAAGCGGTAGCTCACGAAGGGTATTAAAAGTTGAATGAAATACTTACAATCAGTTTCAGTTTGGACAGGCCTATGGTGGCTGGTCAAGGATTTGTTAATAACTTTTCCATGAACGCAGTTGGATCTTGAAACACCATTTCTTCTTAGTACTCTGATACAAGAGTTTTTTTAGTAACCAAAACATCTGGATTTGTTAAAAGAAGCTTCAGCATGTGGTAGACTGTTACCTAAACAAAAATGAAAGTAATGGTTACTCTGTAAAGTAAAGGCTCGTTGGAAATCAAATGAAAAACTTAAATGAAGATGATATCGATTAATAACCACTCCAGAAACTGCAACAGGTGAATGATGATAATGATGTTTATTATTATGAGCGATATCTCAAAAGTTCCCTGACAGCCAGATTACTTATTGATGGTAGCAAAGCTCTTTCATAGCCTCTTACACTTCGCTACACTGCTCAGCAACATTAAAGGGTATGAATGCGTTATGTATTCCATTATTGTTTCAAGGCCACCACCAATGACTATCTCCTTGGAGGTTGCTTTTAAAATGGCAGTTGCATGAGGCAGAAAGACACAGGTCAAAAATTAGAGAAGGGTCCCAGGAGGCGTTCCTCCTGAAACATACTGTCAAGAGAGATGAACACAAGAAATTGACTCAACGACTTAGCCTTTTTCATATCTACACCAAATTATGGATTTTCGCTCGTCTGGGAAGACAGTAACATTGCTCGAGATTTTCCCCTTGGATTTTCTCTAAATTTCCCGAGGATTTTACCTGGAGTGTATATGCTCAATATAAGATGAATCAAATCGGATAAGGAAATGAAAATGTGGAATCGTCCGCGCCTGTTCTGAATTTACGCGACTCGCGAGTGATGGATGATTGGGAATTTCGGCAATATTGCTAGAGATTTCCAGTTTGAATTTTCTCTTAATTGTCCGAGGATGGTCCTGAGAGTGTATATTCAATATAAGATTAATCAAATCGGATGAACAAATAAAATTGTTGCAACGTTAGAGCCTGTTCTGAATATCCGCGACTCGACTCGTATGGATGATGGGGCAATGCGGCAACATTGCTCGAGCTTTCCCGTTTGGATTTTCTCTTGAATGTCTGAGGATGGTCCTGGGAGTGTATACTCAATATAAGGTTAATCAAATCGGATGAACAAATAAAATTGTTGCAACGTTAGAGCCTGTTCCGAATATCCGCGACTCGACTCGTATGGATGATGGGGCAATGCGGCAACATTGCTCGAGCTTTCCCGTTTGGATTTTCTCTTAATTGTCCGAGGATGGTCCTGGGAGTGTCATACATCAATATAAGATTAATCAAATCGGATGAACTAATGAAATTGTTGAAACGTTAGAGCCTGTCCTGAATATCCGCGACTCGACTCGTATGGATGATGGGGCAATGCGGCAACATTGCTCGAGCTTTCCCGTTTGGATTTTCTCGAAATTTTCCGAGGATGGTCCTGGGAGTGTATACTCAATATAAGATTAATCAAATCGGATGAACGAATGAAACTGTTGAAACGTTAGAGCCTGTTCCGAATATCCGCGACTCGACTCGTATGGATGATGGGGCAATGCGGCAACATTGCTCGAGCTTTCCCGTTTGGATTTTCTCGAAATTTTCCGAGGATGGTCCTGGGAGTTCATACAGTCATATAAAGAATAATCCATCGAATCGGATGAACTAATGAAATTGATGAAACAATAAAGCCTGACCTGAATATACGCGACTCGACTCGTATGGATGATGGGGCAATGCGGCAACATTGCTCGAGCTTTCCCGTTTGGATTTTCTCGAAATTGTCCGAGGATGGTCCTGGGAGTGTATACTCAATATAAGATTAATCAAATCGGATGAACAAATGAAAATTGTTGAAACGTTAGAGCCTGTTCTGAATATCCGCGACTCGACTCGTATGGATGATGGGGCAATGCGGCAACATTGCTCGAGCTTTCCCGTTTGGATTTTCTCGAAATTTTCCGAGGATGGTCCTGGGAGTTCATACAGTCATATAAACATTAATCATCGAATCGGATGAACTAATGAAATTGATGAAACAATAAAGCCTGACCTGAATATCCGCGACTCGACTCGTATGGATGATGGGGCAATGCGGCAACATTGCTCGAGCTTTCCCGTTTGGATTTTCTCGAAATTTTCCGAGGATGGTCCTGGGAGTGTATACTCAATATAAGAATAATCAAATCGGATGAACTAATGAAATTGTTGAAACGTTAGAGCCTGTCCTGAATATCCGCGACTCGACTCGTATGGATGATGGGGCAATGCGGCAACATTGCTCGAGCTTTCCCGTTTGGATTTTCTCGAAATTTTCCGAGGATGGTCCTGGGAGTTCATACAGTCATACTAAACAATAATCCATCGAATCGGATGAACTAATGAAATTGATGAAACAATAAAGCCTGACCTGAATATACGCGACTCGCGAATTATGGATGATGGGGCAATGCGGCAACATTGCTCGAGCTTTCCCGTTTGGATTTTCTCGAAATTTTCCGAGGATGGTCCTGGGAGTCCATACTCAAATAATAATCCATCAAATCAGATGAACTAATGAAATTGATGAAACGACAGGGCCTGCCCTGAAGTTACGCGGCTCGCGAATATTGGATGGTGGGACAATGCGGCAACATTGCTCGAGATTTCCCGTTTGGATTTTCTCTAAATTTTCCGAGGATGGTCCTGGGAGTGTAAACTCAATACACAATGTGTCAAATTGGATGAACAAATGAAATTGTTGAAACGTTAGAGCCTGTTCCGAATATCCGCGACTCGACTCGTATGGATGATGGGGCAATTTCATGAACATTGCTCGAGATTTCCTGTTTGGATTTTCTCTAAATACATTGTGTTAAATTAGATGAACATGCCGCGCCTGTTTGGCGCTATTTGGCTCAAAAAAGCTAATTTCAGTGATTCATAATAATAGATGAGTCCAATTGGTAAATAAATGGTAAGAAGTGATCCCGGAACGAATTCCGCTGTTTAATGATGGTTCCGGATCTTTTAGAATACGATCTGTTCCGAAAACATCTGACATACATCAAACACACATAACCTCCAAAGAAAAATGAAGCAGTTTCATTTGTTTACATTCGTGTCCCGGCACTCATTATTTTTTACGCCCTAAAAATTTAGTTTTTCACCTCGAGGCCGTAATCGACTGATTTTTCCACGTATTCTGTGTTTTACTCTTCCAAATTTTGCTTTAAAGTTGATGGTTTTAAAGTAAAAACTCTATTAGACATCCCACCCTCAGCTGGCCAGCTAACTATGAGACTCATCTTCCGTTTGTTTAAGTTCTCTCTCAGTTTTTAAAATATGTTCATCCTTTTCACTATTCTGTTTCAACTGATCTTTTCAGTCAATACATTCAGTAATTTATACTCGGACAGTTTTCATGAAGAACTATTAATAAAGCGGTTGTCGAGTGGTCATGTATACTCATACTTTCAATTTACGACGCTGTGGAATACAACCCTTGACAAGAGTACTTGTAAGTCAATTTCCTCTTATCTTTGGGTACTGTCTGGTGTGTCTTGATCAGAGTTAGAGCACTGACCTTGTGTCTAGGTTAATATTGAATTTGCCGATGATCATAGCGCCAAACGAGTATGCCGTGTTCAAAGTGAGAACTCGAGTCTCATCGCATCAGTTCATATCCTGAACTGATCCTCAGAAAAGAAATGTTCTTTTAATTTAAGCTACATCATTATTATGAATTAAAATCTTGGTGTAGTGTTGATCAGATTGCAGTCGCAAGAAAGTCAAAGAGCCTTAAAATTGAACAGGAGAAAATATACATCAGCACAAGACGATTTGTGGCTCTACCAATATTAAGGTGTACCTTTATTTCCACAAAAGCTCTAGAAAGCCTGGATTAATATGGAAACCAGGGCTCCTTTGGAAATTGCAGTATGTCCTTACATTAGAGGAGTGACAAATCGAAGGGGTGAGAGCGGGTGAGGTTCAGTTTGAATCATTGCAATTTTATGTCAGCACATCAAGCCATCACTTGCCTCATCATGTCTGCATGGTTTCAATAATCGGCCTGCTGCGGCAATGCCTGCAGTCACTCCCCTTTCATCGTGCTAATAATGATTCCTCCAAAGTTTACGTATGGAATAATTTTTTTTTGTTTCAGTTGACCACACTCATTTATGGCCTCGCTCACTTGGTGAGATTCTAGGGTATCACAATGTTCAAGAGCTTCATGTGAGTCTAACGCAGGGCCTTTGGCGGTACCAGAATTGGGGATATCCGGTTGTTGAAGCCCCACCCGGAGCGGAACTGTGGGTTTGGTTCAAACCAGACACAGAGAAGTGAGTTATTATTTTTACTTTGTTCAGCTTAGCCTCAAAATTTCAATCCTATCTTCCGGAATTTCTTCTCCAAAAGTTGGAAACATATTTGAAGTAGAGTATGAGGAACTGTAGCTGGAATGACATCACTTAGTAATCAACTGCAGGAGAGGGAATATCAGTCTTCCCTTCCAGGCCACTGTGCAGTAGATGAATTTATATAATTTTAAAATATCTGTATTCCTAGATAGTTTCTCATATTCTGTATAGTCAGTGCAAATAGATTAGACCACGCTGAAAAGGAGGCTTTCTTAGGCATGCTGGTGATTTCAACACCTCCTTCTATTGTCAGCCGTGAGTCAGACTCTCGACAGCATTATCCCTCTTTTATCAAGAGTGAACCCGTCCACCCTGCTGCGCCACTGGTTTATCCACTAATGTCGCCTATTTCTTCTTAAAGCAGAAAATTTGCCAAAGTATCCTCCTTAAAACTTTTGGTTATTCCTTCATTACTATTCCAGCTCAAAATACGTAGGAAAAAAATTAACAATTTAAAATAATAATAATAGCAAGTAATACAGTAGCATAATGAACTTATTGTTTAACATCAATGAGTAAACATTTTGGAAAAGCATTTTTCTAGTTTTAACCTAACAAGGAATCTTACAAAACAGTTTTCCTGAAAGAATTTTAAAGTTCATAAAAACTCTCCTTTGTTTCTGATTGAATTTTTCATACTTCGAATTTTAACAAAATTCTCTTCATTTTCAGTGTTGAAAAGGAATGGAAATTACTCGCAGGCGCTCTCTCGGGGCTGCTTTGCGCTTCCCTAAATTTTATTGAAACTTCAAATAGTATGACCCCTGAGCTCAGCTTTCGACCTGTAGGAGTAGCTGATATTAGTAACCCTGTCAACTCATCGTTTCTACGCTATGCAACTCTTCCCAGAGAAATCGTTTGTACTGAAAATCTGACACCCTTGAAGAAGTTATTGCCCTGTGATTCTAAGGTAAGCTTTTCAGCAGCCAGCCATTTTACAGACACTAGTTTGATTATTATTTAAACTTACTTTTTATTTGCTCAGTTAAGCTCATCATGATTATAAGTTGATGAACCATGAATTACTAAAACTGCAGTCACCTTTGAAGTTCTCTGCTTTGAGAACAACGGTTTGAAGATTTTCTTTTACTGTATGGGAGTTTACGACTGATTTTTACTTTTGTACTTTTCTGTTTGACTTATTGAAAAGCTCAAAGTTAAAATATCCTGGGGCCATAACAATTCGTGTGCATAAGCTACTTTCTTTTAGATTCCCATGTTCAAAAAATAGATCCTCAGCATAAAAAGTTGGACAAAAGATCCAAATTGATGGTAAAACTTCCAAATCACGGATCTCGCTTTGCGAAGTTGCAAACTTCCTGTTATACTTTATTTCTTAAATGGAAAACCACTGAACAGCAATTCTTAAAAACTGCCGCGATTGCTTTTCTCACAGAGAAGAAAATGAGTAATAATGTTGATTTGTTCTCCTTTAAAAAAATGAAGGAAGAATAGAGATTTTAAAGCACATTCAAACGAGATATGTGGTTTGGGAGTTTCATCGTTGAAATGCTTTATGCTTAGTGATGTATTCACAAAGAAGATTTATAAAGTGAAGTAGAAATATGGATTATTTTTCTAAAAAAAAAAAAACCACTTTCCTCTACCTATGAAGCAATGGGTGCTTCTCACTCAATTGAATTGTCTAAATTAACAAACAGAGCAGAGACGTAAGTGTAATTACTTGTTTCTCTTCCAGTCCATTTTTACTCCACACAAAACATAGAATGTACAACAGTGGCGAGGCGCAAATAATCGATTATCGATATTTACCGATTTGAAGCTATGGCAAAGAATCGATAATTGAGGTATTCATTGCGAACACTCTGTTTATTGATTCTTTTCTATAGGTTTAAATGGGAGATCAATCGATATATTGCAAAGTACGCTTGCCACTGCTATACAACATTGTTGACTTTCTCAAGTTAATTTATGTCATTTTATATTTTATTTTCAGAAAGGATTGTCAACCCTCTTGAATGCAGGATATGTACATAATACGAATTATCATTCCCTAGGACTGCATTTTAGACAGACATGCTCAGTAAGTTAAAGCAAATTTTCCGATTATCTCTAGCAAAAAAGTTGATTTTATGCAGGAATATAAAATGCAATGGCCCAGTTTTGGTGCCGGATAATACTTCTTAAAAACCCTCGATTATGCTGGTAGTCCTAAATTGTAAGCAAGTCGACAAAAATCAACGATTTTAAAAATTTTCTCTGCTGCTGTTTTCTAATGAGCCTTTTTCCATGTATCCATGTAATCCTTTTCCATGTACCAGTGTTCTAACTTTACCCAAAAATACAGGATTTTGGTCAAATGCCTATACTTGAATATAACTGTGTTTCTATTTTGTCTTTAAATTTTTTCATGGTAATTAGTCAAAATTTGATGGTCCGTTATAAAAGCCTCACCTCTATCTCTTTAAATGACAGTACTTTTTTTTTTTTTTTTTTTTTTTTTTGTCTTTAATTGTTACAGACGATCAAGAGTAATATCATTTTTTCCTTTCATTTTCAGGGAAAGTATTGTGTAAATCCAGTCATAGAATTAAGGCAGACAGTCTCATTAGTTTACGACCTAAGTATAGTTGAGCCAATAAATCAAGACTGGTCCATCAGGAAACTCTTTGGAGTTGGAGTGGGATCTGGATGTCCTCTCGCATCATCAAGCCGCATTTATGTCGACATCAGCTCAAATGAGGTAAGTTTTCGGTTAGAAAGTTTGCACATTAAGTTTTCCCTACATTGTCCATAAATAGAACTTGAGCCATCCTTCAAAGTCCTTAAATTGAAACCTTCTTTGGACAATGTTTTAAATTATTAAGTTGTTTCTTTCAGGGGGTCTTTGCAAAGCAAGCAGGTTTGAAGAATCATTGAAGCTTTTTCTAGAGTTCAAGAGTGAACTTTGGAAGCAAGAGTGTCAGTAACTACCTTGCTAGAAATATCTGCTTGCCAAGGCTATAGCTATGTTGATTTTCCCCCTCTTCTTTTGTCTTTCAGACCGGTCCAGTATTTCATCTAACACCAAATCCTGACTCAGTGGCTCTTAGTATGAGAGGAGGTTATCAATCAACGTTTGCAGTCTACGATATCTCATCGGCAGAAAAACTGTTCAATATCAATGCCAATTATCGCAAACTGTCTTCAGTTCCTTTAAGTTATCCACCACCTCTGTATGTGAACAGGTATATAGCAGGTAAGATAAATCATAATATTTTCCACATCATTTTTAAATGAAGCACCTATGTAAATATCCAACAGAATCCCGATGTCCTCACAATTAACGTCAAATTATGAAATTATTTGTGTGAAATGTTCTTCAAAAACTGGCCCTGCTCAGTTTCAAAAACTTTACTATGGCTCTCTTTTTTTGTTTACCTAATTTGACTATGCGCTGATTAATAAATTGGAGGCGTTCCTTATAAAAAGCTAGTATTTTTTTTTTTTAAAGTTTGCCTGTGTTTTCTGCCTCTCCTCCTCTAGTTTTCATCTGTTTCCTTCTTTCGAAAATATGTAATGAGAGACTCTTTTCTTTCAGGATACGGTCAAGAAAGAGGTCGAATTGTGACCAAAATTCACAACAAACACAGGACTCCTCTGAAAATCATCTATTTGGAAAATATCCCATGGTTCATGCCTATCTACTATCACACATTGAAAGTCACCGCCAATAATAGAAATATTAATCCAAGTGAGTTTTTTGCATGGTTTAGTTTTTTTTTTCTCTTCCCGCCGATTATCGATGGCTGAATCCAATAGTAGGGTACCTCAGTTGCTCTGTTTAAGAATCTCTGATTCTATTTTATTTTACTCATGAGAAACAATTAAATGTTTTCTTGCAATTTTGCGTGATTTTTTAGAATGAGTGAAGAAAATTTATGTAAAAGTTCAATTGAAACGGTCTGTTTTTTCTCTTCCAAGAAATAAACCATTGCCAGAGACTTACATTACATTCAGTGTGAGGTATGCATTGTTCATATTGCATTTCTCAAAGCGGGATGAGACAACAAAATTCCCTCATTTTATACTTTGATGGTTAAATGTGGAAACTACGTTTTTGAGTTTGCAACATCTCAGGCTACGTTGAAAAAAAATATAATTTTATCAAAAAATCATTGGATTTATCTTTACATTAGTATAACCTATATATTTTAAATTTTTTATCGGTAGATTATTATTTAGATTATTAGATTTTTTAATCTTTTACCACTGTAATTTCAAAAATATTTTAGTGAATTTTCTTCTTTGCTTGAAGAGAAATCTGCAAAAATTTTGAGTACCTAGCACAATTGTCTCATTCTTCTCTAAAAAAATTAGGGAAGTGCAAAAATTTTGAAACGTTGCAATGGGTAGAAAGATAAAATTCAATGCCTTTTTTCTTTTTCTTCACAGTTCAGAAAAGGTACCACCCAGGCAAAGAGCGCGTCAGACCGTACTTCCTTGAGGTCGTTCTAGAAATACCTGCTAGAACCTCTATCGAAGTCCATTTTGAATTCGATTACATTTTTCTCAAGTGGCAAGAATACCCGCCAGATGCCAATCATGGATTCTATGTTGGCTCCGCTGTCATCACATGCATGCTGCCTGTGGGAAGGAACTACACTGGGTTACCTCCGGAAGCATCGTTGATCTCAGACAGGTAAAGATTCACTTACCAATTGTCACTAAAATACCACACACTCAACTTAGTTTGTAACATACTTTTCATAGACAGACAGTCTAAACCTCTACAGGCTTCCTGTCACATTACATTTTTTAAAGGGTGATGGATTATCGCTATTGCACAAAATTTCCTGTTTTTTTTTTTTTTTTTTTTTTTTGTGCACACAAGAATATTCTGTTAAAATATGAAACTATAATCCTTTAATTAAAATCTAAAGTTGGAGCAGGAATTTGGATACACTGTGATTGAGAACTTCATTGTATAGTTTTTCTGCGGTTATTCACTAAGCTTTCTCAGATACTTTTTCTTTTGGCATTTTACCTGCTTCACTGATTTTATAAGATTCCTTCACCTAATGCTAACTGTAACCTGAAGAAACCTACTTAAAATACTGGTTTTGCTTTTAACTTGAAGTGTAAAATGGAGAAAAAGCCAAGGTTAAAGCGCATTTTGGAAAATTGTTATTGAAAATAATAAATTTCAGTCAAACGTACCTGGCAGGAAATATTGTATTTCATTTGTCATACCTGACAATGAATGCTTGAGAATTTTTGATAGGAATTTTGAGGATTTTTTCAGGAGGAGACATTGGAAATTTGCCCCCACATAGTTTTCTTCTATTTTTTTTGCATTAAATTAATAGCGAAAATATTATGTTTGTAGAATTTATAGATGTAGCAATTTTGGTATTTTTTTCCCGTGGAATCAATGTAACTCTCATTTGAAAGACTGAGGGCCCTCTGTCGTGTTTCGAGACTCGTGGTCATGGCATGGTCAAATAGTGTTGGCAAAATTCAACTAGATTTTAGGGACGAATCATGGTTAATAGTTTCAGGATTCAGGATATAGTTTCAGGAATAGTCTCAGGATGGTTAATAGTTCAGGATCTCAAGTTAAATATAGTCCCTCGGTAATTTTGATTTATCTATCATGTATTATTAATGCTTTTTATATTTTGCAGTTGGAACGCCTCTCAACAAGGTTACTTGGTTCAGCTTCGAACTGAGTCTCTCATTTTAACCTTGCCAACGCCTGATTTTAGTATGCCGTACAATGTCATTTGCTTAGCATGCACTGTTGTTGCATTAGCGTTTGGGCCCTTGCACAATATCACAACAAAAAGGTAAGGTTTTAAATTATAACGTCTAGTTTCCTCAAAAAGTAGAGCAAAGAGAGAGATAGAAATAAATATTAATGTGGCCTTTCGAGTAGGTAAGTTGGTTGGTTTCCATCTAAAAAATAAAATAGGGGATGAAATTTTGAAACACCGCAATACAGATGTAACTGTTCTGCTTGACTTAATACAATTTATGCATCTCTAGGTTCTCCCTCCCCCCCCCCCCAATCAATTATCTTGCATTTTTCATCAAAAGGATGGTTTTTGTAAAAAAAAAAAAAAAAACTTTTTCACACTACCATATTTCTTCCTGTCTGGTTGAATTTGGACTGCTCGAAATGCCGCATGAATGATGTCACACGGTGGATCGAACCCTGCAAAAAGTCGGACATGGGCGTTTCTCGCAAATAGTCATTTCATTGACGTAGATGTCTTCCCAAAGAGTTATATTTTATGATGATACGGGTATTGGTTTTCAATTTTTCCATCCCAATTCAGCGCACACAGCCTCCCAAAGTGGCTCAGGCAACACTCGAGAAATATTGCCTCACTTGGTACGAATCGTTTGCCGGTTGGCATTTCCTCCCAATAGATTTATGACAATTTCTGATAATGGAAGCTCTGTATTTAATATCTACTTTTCTCTCATATTTTCCCCCTTATCATTTTCTTTTGTAAGAAAGCTAAAGAGGTGCCCCTTCAGGAATGAAGGGGAAAGGGGGTCCTCTGTTTTCCTCTCAAAATTTTCGGATTTCTTTTAATTCATTTTTTGGGGGAGAGGAGGGGGAAGGGTAAAATATATGAGTAATAAACGTTTTATATATGATATTTAAACATTTTATCGGAGAGAACAGTCCCTTGAACACTTAAAACTCCGATTGAAATGAGTGTAGAAAGTTTAAACTTATCTGTTGTTTAACAATATCTCTCTATTTATCTGGAATTGTGCCAAAATACGTATCTAAACCCAATAATCAGTAAAACAGTCATCAAAAATGAAATTTGCGACAAAAAATACACAAGAATCATGTATTTCTTTGCTTTATGAGCGAAAACACTACGTATCAGAGCAAACCAAGTCGTGTGATGTGCCATGGCCGACCTGCCCTATGACTCGATCCACCGTGCGTCATGCCAAATCACTTTGAGTTTTGACGTTGCTCCTACTTAATACTTTCTACTTTCCATGAAATTTCTAAATGGATCATACAATGCTTGCGATAGAGCAGTTTTTGCACTATTGTGCTGAGTTAGTGAGTGTTTAATTGAAATTAAATGATCTTCTGCTTGTGATTGGTATCTAAAAGACCAATTGAACCAATTCAAAAATTATTCTCTGATTAAATTTTATGCAATTTTTTTTCAGACTGCAATTAGTGAAACTTGACGAGGAACCAAAAGGTGTTTTTCCCTTTCCTAAAGAATAAGGTATTAAAACCTGTCAAGAATTTTTTCAAAAAGACTGAATCCACTGTTCAAGCTCAAGAACAAACAGCTGAAGTATCGACCAAATCCAAAGAATCGTAGCTTCCTTTGACTTTCTACTGTAAATATTTAAGTTTTTCAATCTAGTCCAGGTATTTTAAGTTGCATCTTTAGCTTTAACTTTATGTGTGTTTATAAGTTTTTCATACCAGTATTTAAAATAAACAAAATTAAAAAAGTACTAACTTGTATCTCCCTCCTTTTCAATTCCTTCAAATTCAAGCCTAAATCATATGCAAGTCTGTAAGACTTGAAAGTCCTCTGCTAACAATAAGCTCTTGAGCATTTTTTTTCCTGGTGGGAGAAAGTAGATCGGAGAAAATGATAATTGCAGGATTATACACCGGCTCAGTTAAATTGAACACAAGAGTGCTAAAACGAATCCTTGTCCGGTAAGCTATCCGCACTGCTTATTACAAAATAGTAATGCACTCTGATAAAGCTGCTCTCATTGGAAACAGGAGGGCTTTATCGGAACTTTGCAAGTACTAAGTTAGAGCATTGTTGCCATGTATGTCTTTGTCCGTTGCTTGGCTGTACAATTAATATACAAGTCAACAACTCATTTTTGCCAGCTACAAAAACTCCAATAGCTATCGGTAAGGGTATGCTCATTGTTTCTCTTTTTTAATGGAATTGTTTTGATAGCTTCCCAAACTAAATCCTCTGAGTTAATTGTGGTTTCCGTGAACCTTGGGTTACTCATGTCCTTTAAATTGTTTCATTTGCATCTTTGATCCCCAAATTTTCTTTAGTGAAGGGTTACTCATGTTCTTCAAATAGTTTGATTTGCATCTTTGATCCCCAAATTTTCTTGAGTGAAGCTCTTTTAAATGAGTACTTTAGGATTCACTTCGAAGAAGAAGAAAAGAAATGAATTTAAAGACTGACATAAAAAAGAACCTTTTAATATTAAATAAAACTTTACAGTGCTTTCCTTACAAACGAACAAATATAAATCGATTAAAATAAAGAGAAAACAGAGACCTTGCTTTCCTAATCTACACAAATCAATGTAAAAAACCTAAATGCTGCCTTATTGTGTTGGTAAGTTCAGTAAAACGCCTGGTCCGGCGGGTAAGTACGTGACTTGGCGAGATCTGGAGAGTTGGTAGGCGATATCTTCTGCAGCTTCAATACGTCTCAGTTCAACTAAACCTTCACCAGCTTCTCCGAATGATTTGGCTAGGAGTGAGGCGGCCTCAGCATCTCCTTGCGCTGAAATGATAGCAGCTTGTTTTTGTTGTTCAGCCTGGAATCAGCAAAAAAAAAAAAAAAAATAAGTGAGTAATTATGTCAAAAAATAGTTTTAATCTTTCATAACCATAACAATTAAAAATAATAAAAAGTTACGACAAAATGTTGGTTGGGAAAAATGTCTTGACACTTAATTTTTTGTACATATTTATTCTTGTAGCATCAGGAAAACACGCCAAAATAGTAATAAATTTTACTGCTGATTTAAAAACTATGAGATCAGAATGAAATTTTTCCTGGCAATTTCCATTAGTTTGCCTACATTAGCTTTTCCGCGATACTTTTTGGTCACTTGACATCATTTCCCCGAATTCTTCCTCATGATCTGAATACACCGATACAAATACACTTCGATATCGGGCCCACGAGTCTGACTTGCTTCGCAAATCGCATTCCATCAAAATGAAAATCAGGGATCTTCATTAATTATTTGTATTCATGTTCCATGCCTTTCTTATTATTGTTCTTTATGTAGTTTAAATGCGCTATACAGTCTAAGTTCACTGTTGAAGATTTAAATGAAAAATGAAGAAATATAAAGATCTATGAACGCTCTGAATAAGGATCTTCAAAATTTTCAATGGGTAAGAGGATAAATGCATTTTTTTTACGTATTTACTCAAGGGGGAGGGTGGAGGTCCATCATCTGCGGAAAGAGCACACTGAATGAAGGATTTCTTATGAAGATAAAAGCGCTTATTGACTTCCAGAGGCTCAAAAATATAATTATAAAGTAGCTTGACAACTACGCTTTTAGAATGGTAGTTGAAGGAGCCTATTACTATTGTGTGACCTATAGTTTTTCCAACCTTGCGCAACAGATTCGTGAGAATTTAAAATATCCTGAGTTTCTACAATCCATTCATAAAATGAATGAACGGAACAAAACCCTTAACCTGTACCCTTAAGTGACGATTTAACTGACAACTCCATGAAATTTGGATGGGATAAAATTGCAAATGAGAAGAACTAAATTTAATCTGATGATGTAAGCCTTCAAAATAAATTTTTCCCGGGTCCAAAACTGAGTTTCAGCAAGACCTTTGGAAATGAAACCAATCAATCAAAGAAGAAGGAAGTTTCCTTTTGAAGCTTCTTGAACCAGAAATCTATCGCTTCTGGATGATTTTTCTTAAACTCCAGATATTTTGGTGAATGGAACCTGAAAAATTACTTCAATTTTTGCTTGAAATTTCTCCACAAAGAGCATTTTGACTCGGCCGTTTTACTGAGCCCTATAAGCCTAAAACTAAGTTACCTACGGTTCGTTCGAAAGTTTCAAATTCGAATTCTGGAATTAACTTGTCTCTTTTTTCCCTCACAGATGCTGCACCTACTTTTTCACTGACACAGAAACTTAAACCAGTACTAGAAATGGACGGGTACTCTTACAGGCAGTTCAGATGGCACAAGAATCATATTTTATGGCTGTGCAGATATGATAGAGCAAAACACTGTAAAGGTCGCATAAAGACAACTTATGAGAATGAGATCATTCCAGGTAGTATGAACCCACACAGCTGTACCCCATCAAAGCAATCAGAGTACATTATAATTAAGACTAAGCCAGTTTAGCGCAATTTTGTACCTCATTATATGAACGCATAAGGAAAACTAGGTTCCGAGTCATTTTTAAGCAATTTTTTAACTGAAGCATCACTTAAAATAACTCATTTTAAAGGGAAAAAGTATTGTAAGGCGTAAAAATAGTTGTATGGAGCGCCAATTCATTTGAAAGTTTATCGCAACATATTATAAAGAAGCGATGTGCTTCTCTTCTTTTGGAAAAACTGCATTTGGCCAATGTCACGTCGACGGGTTAGTTGAGTTTTAGACGGACTGAAACATCTAAGAACCCTGGAGTCCAAAGGCCAGAGAGAAAGATAGAGCCAGAGATCACAGAGAGTCCGAGTCCGGATGGTGGTATACGTCTTTTTTTTCACTTTGCAATGCACGAGGGAAAGGGTAACCCCGTAAAAACTGCTCATCTGTCCCGGTTGGAACAGGAACTTCTCTTCTTTTCTATTGAAAAGGAACTTCAAAAACTGCGGAGTGCCAAGTGTAAAACAGGTGGGTGGAAGTTACACTGGCAGTTGCACGTGAGTGGAAGATTGAACGTTTGAAACTGATCCGAACTAAGCTGGAAAGTTAGTTAGAGGGTGTTCGGCACCATGTCACGTCGACGAGTTAGTTGAGTTTTAGACGGACTGAAACATCTAAGAACCCTTGACGCGGCGGAAAAGTTAACGGAGTTGTGGGAGAGCAAGAATTGAACGAAAATGTTTAAAGGACCGAAAGTTGTATTAAATGAAAGAATTTAGAATTACAGATTTACAAAAGAATAGTCACACTTGTGCCAGAAGGGCTAGAGAGGGCACATCGTACTAGTACGGGTCAGATGGTAAAAGGACCATGAGAAATGGGCAGCTCAAGCTTTTATAGACTCGGTGACGTCACAGGTGGTGAGACAACAAGTCTACACGCTATTGGCTGGCTATAATCAGTGGAGCTATCAGCTGCAAGTTCAGTAATAAAAGTAATGGGCGATTTAAGGTGATGGCTGGGAGATAGGACTGAAAAAGAGGAAAGTGTATGAAATCAAGCCATCCCTAATGATTGAACTGAATATGAATAGAAAATTTATAAGTTGAAGAAAAGAACAAGTTGCAGGTATTTCGATACCTGTGACAGCCAAGGCTTCCACTTCTCCCCAAAGAAAGCGTGAAGACATAGCATTAGACCAACGCCTGATAAATTCTTTGGCTTGGCACTTTATTTCTTTAAATGAAATACTTTCTTGAAAAGATTGCATCCGCTTTAACTTCAAAAGTTCAAGTTTGCTTGAGTTCAAGTTGCATGGTGTCAACGATTGACACCATGCAACGTTACCTTTTTAATGAATATAAAATTTCAAGCTTTTCTGGCATAGTTGTCAGCAAAATCTATCAGTTGTAATCATTTTTCAATGATAGTTCAGTCATGATTATACCAAAACTAAAAATTGTGGAAAACGCCCTCAGAGGACTGTTTTTGACAGTGATAGGTTAAATTGTTTTCTTTGTTAAATCGACTCATTACTAAAATAAGGTAAAGGTTGTTACTGCATATGTTATTTGAATTTGTTTTGTGAATATACTTGAATACACAATTTTACTTTGAGTTTTTAAATTATTTGTATTCCTTTAATTTATATTTCCACTTCGTGTAGGAGATAGTATGAAATTATGAGAACATTTTGGGTACGGAAAAAGAGGTTGTTGGGTTGAAAGTAATTTGAAGTTCCTTACCTTCTCGACGAGGAAGCGAGCTCTTTCTGCTTCTTGTTGAGCAACTTGTTTCAATTCAACAGCTTGCGTGAATTCTTTGCCAAATGTTAAATGCGTCTGAAAAATGAAGAAAAGAAAAACTGTAAAAACTGAAGAAGAAGTTCGTTGGAGATACAACTTCCTTGACAAAAGCTTCTGCCAACAGACAAAACTCCGCTTGCAACAAAAAACAAATCGGGCACAAATACTTTTGGAGTGCAAATGAAGTGTGTTAAAATTGGCTACAAATGTGCTTTGAAGTTCTTTCTCCCCCCACATCTTGGAACACGTAGCACACAGTCTTTTGTTGTTTGATAAGTTTGATGAGGGTTACTTCGAAAAAAAATTATCGTTTCACCTCTCCTCTGGGACAAAAAAATACTTAATGAGGGATTGCCTTAACAAACAATGTCGGCATTATTATATTTTCCAACAATTTATGATTATCTAAATCCTCATTGGCTTTTACAGTAATACCATGAAAGGTCTTATTTAAGCCTGATCACTACTTAAAGTTCAATAGAGACAAGACAATTATACGGTTATTCACTAATTGATCTAAGAATATGAAAGAAAGAACGAAAAGAGGTGAGGAATATCTTAGAATTTTTCAGCGTACTAGACGCCAGTAGGTACGAAATCTCTAGAAAATTTGGTGGAAATTACCGAAAGGTTTCCCAACCCATTTGATCGTAGTTGATCAAACTGTGTTGCCACAGAAATAGAAATCTAGAAAAAAAGAAATGCACGTTAACAGATTTCCCCACCCACCAGATTCCCAAAGCTCGATTGATGCGGAAAGTCGTAGTAAGAAACTGTTTTGTAATACGAAGGAAAAGTTGAACAATCTAAAAGTAAGGTGGTGGAAATTCATTGATTTCCACTGTGTTTCTTGTTGATTGGGAAATTCCTGAACTTCTACTCTTACTCTGGTTTTCAGAAAAAAATAAGTACCTACAAGAAATTTTACACCAAATTTTTCCAAAATTCAATTTTTTTTCTTTTTTCTTCAAGGTAAAAGAAAAGTCACTCAACATTTCATACGTCAATAAGATTTGCGTTTCCAAGTTAAAAAGGTGGCCGGAATTTTGAAACGACCTACACTAAAGTATGTTTTCTGGCCTACTTCACTATTTACAACTACGGTGAGCACTTGCATAAGGTAAAATGTGTCTTACGAATTTCAACGAAAACATTAGAATAAACCTCAAGATTGAACTGCAGCATGGATGAGCTCAGTTATAACTTTACCAGAAGATTTGAGTTGTAATAAGAATTAAAATAGAAATAAAAAGAAAGTTCTTACAATTGAAATATCGTCTAAAATAACTCCAAACTGTGATGCACGTTCTACGAGATCTTCGCTGACCTTTTGTGAAACAAGTTCTCTCTGCGTAATTAGTTCTCCAGCATCAAACTGAGCCTGTGAAAAAGAAATGTAGATATTTTAGACAATTTTTGAGATAATAAGTACTGTAGAGAAGGTCTTAGTCTAATTTTCATTATGGTTTAGTCTAATATACAAAAGCTAATCGATTATTTACTTCTCATCAATTGAGGACACCGCACCGAGAACAGCCTATAGGCGTATAGGTCGTTATTACACCCATCTGCTTTTCGGATTCTACGTACCCTGAACTATGCTGTGGTAGCGATAGAATATAGGTAGGTAATGGCTCGAGGTCGAAAAACCTTTTTTTCCCCGAGTTAAATCAGGCCTCTGGATTGATGGATGCAAGAACGACCTATAAACGGGCCTATAAACTTAAGGGCCTATAAGGTGCTAGTTACCCCTTTCTTTACTCACTATTGATATTTTTTCATTTTGCGTTAATCATGCGTGATTAAAATGATTTACACTTCATATTGCCACCAAAATGACTGTTGGGCGTAATAATGGCCTACAAACCGCTTTTTTAAATTAAATATATTAGAGTGTAAACCCAAAATGTATCGCAAAATCTACCCGCCATCCTTCAATAGAAGGGTTAGGACACCCAAAAACAGCAAAACAGAGTACCTGCATAGAAAAGTCTGCGCAGTACATCAAAAACAAAACTTTAAATGCGTTTATCTCGAAACGCGGTTTCCAGTTACAGGCTGTTCTTGGTGCAGTGTCCTCAATTTCTAAATTTAATAAAAAATAATTCAATAAATAATTAAGTTAATTTAATTCTTTCAATAATTCTTGTCATTTCCAAATGTTCAAGAATCTATGAACTGTTCAAAATGTTGACAAAAGTATCTCATCACTTCTTTGAATTTTTTCTGACGAATTTTTCTTCGTTATTGTGTTCTATGTCAATTTTAAAGAGGGAACATACATCAGGAACTTGTCTATTGGCCCATTTTTATTAAGATTTATTGGACGTATTTCTGTCAAATGGAACTATGTGCATTTAGACATGAGCCCTGACACCCATAAGAATATATGCATAACAGGGCTCACGCCGAAATGCACATAGTTCCGTTTGACAGAAATACGTCCTATTTAATCTCATAGATCTGGGTCTTACTTCCTTCCCTGTAAAATAAGACAAAAGGCGCGATTCCGCTGGGCATTTGTAGGCGAATTTCGGCGCGCGAATGCGTCGATCAGCATCCCGCCCTATACAAATAGCACGCAACACCGCTCTCAGAGCAGTGCTCTGTCCAATTTGTCCCTGAAATTTGGCTAGCGAACGCCCAGCAGAATCGCGCCTTCAGATTCCCTATACCCTTCAATGGCAATTAACCGCATACAGAGGGTGAACAGAACAGAATTGGGCAATACTTACTACAACAGCTTTTAAAACTTCGGTGGTGATTGAGGGTAGTACTCTCTCTTCGTAATCTTGACCTAGGATCGTGTATATTTTTGGTAGTTGATCTGGTACTGGCCTGAACAAGATCCTAAGTGTGATATTGACATTTTGCAAATCTGAAAGATTGAAAAATGCAATCAGAATATCTCAGACTGGATATGTTTTACCACTCCGACAAGATAGGACAATTGAGCTGAAGAGAATAAACTTATTAGCTTAACTCATTTCAGATCAAGACTATCTTGGTACAGAAACTAAATCAGCCATGCTCAGGAAAAACGCAGTATGAGCCTTCAGACAATGATTTCTTTTGGTCAAAACCGAATATACTAATCATAAAATTTCACGAAAAAGCCAATATGTCCATTACAAGTTTAAAAAATGCTTCTACTTAATGAGAGGAAAAGCTAATTAAAGACAGCAGCAGCCTGATTGTTGAAACTTCAACTGGCTTTGTCAGAACGATAAGACAAGACATAGCCCTATCTGCGATGTGTAATATATCGATTTTCGATTCTTGTCGTGCTGACATAAATTTCAACAATCAGGCTGCTGAGGATGAGAGCTGTAATGACATGGATTAAATTAGATTTAGCCCCAAGTGCGCAAAGCCCAAAACGCGGAAACTCTAAGGCTTGATGACGTAACTTGGCCATGTCTTCTACTGGGCCTCAGCCAATGAGCGAATACAGATTCCCTTGCCTGCCTATATCATTACAGACTGTCAAATGATTTACTTTTTTACTTTTCTTTTCTGTAAAAAAAAGACACCCCTAATTGCTTACTTTAAAAGATGAAAAGTTATGATTTAAAATGATGATGTCTACAATTTTTTTCAAAATGAATTCTGAAATCAACCAAGATTTGCTGGTCATCCCACTTTTCTGTTCAAGTTCACACTGAATATAATTCTAAACCTTAGATTCAACTGGAATTAGTTTGTTTTTTATTTTGAAAATGAAGCAAAATTTACGAGACCGCAGTTTCCAAGACTAAAATCCTGACACAGGTAGGGCAACTGAAAGCATGGAACTTAAAGCCTACCTTTACTTCCGGTGATGACAGGAACATTTCGTGGGCGTGACCTAATATCGAACAAGATAGGTCTCTGAACCCAAGGAATGAAGAAGTGGGTACCTTCTCCTGTTACAATATTTTTGACTCCTGTGAATCTGTCAAAAATAACTGCTCTGTGACCACCATCCACTGAAACGTTGTTAGAATGCAAGATCAGATAAACATTTAGGGATGAAACGAACGAAGCTCTCCCTAGACAAACATTGAGTTTGAGAGAAAACAGCTGACAGTTTTTTGTAGCAGCTGCCATCTATAAATCAAACGAGTGCTGACTGCCAATGAGGTATGTCTTCCAGGGAGAAATAATATGAAATTATGAATTTTGATCCCTTGTCTAGAGAATTTTACTCTAAAACTAAATTTTTTTACCGAACTATTAATTTATCAGCGCCTACAAAATTCAGTCCGGATACTTGGGGTCTTCAAGGATGAATGAAAGGTAGCCACTGTTAATCTTTCCACAATAAGCAGTTCGCATGCCTCCTTTGGCTGCACCATGGAGTGTCAAGTGAGTGGCCAGGTCATTGCAGCCAAGACTAATACATAACATTTACAGATTTTAATCCCAATTTTAACGGCTCAAGTTTGATGAAATGGACCCATAGCTTTTGGCTCCTAAGAACTATTAAAACTTCAAAATATTGAGCTTTTTTTTGGTACGCCAACAGTCATTAACTCATAAGATACATGCACTCCCCGATTTTTTCCTTTTCTCTATGTAGTTTAAATTACAATATTTTTACTGCATTTTTTGTAAATTTTGACTCTTTCACCCTGAAAAATACCACATAGTATTTGCCTGGAGAGCACATAGAACGGTTACGGCCCCACATTCATATATGACAGATGTGAAAACATATTGAAGTTAAAAAAAACGAAAGATTAGATATTGAAAATCAAGTTTCACTTTACAGGAAAAGTCTTTGATCCATGTTTAATAGCTCTCTTAAAATTAATGTGAACGTTTAACGTTTGTAATTAGTGCAAGGGGACAGCAAAGATGATCTCGCTACTTGTTTATCTCCTCTTTTTTTCCTTTCATACTATAGTGCGTAGGTGCGAGGGTGGATGCTGACTGATTTTACAGGCGACTTCAGTCATGATGTCACAGGACTGTAGGGATTCTCCAATACATTAAAATGGACCCAAACAGTAACTGAGACATATTGATGGTGAAACTACAGGAATGCGTATCTCGGTATACGGTGTTGCAGATCTCCTGACATACTTTATTTTCAACATGGAAAACTGAAGAACATCACTTCTTAAAAATTTCAGTGACTATTCTTCTCTTTCTGAATAATATTCTGTAAAAAATTCAAACTAAGAAATTGGTTCGGTCTCCTTTTTGGAAAATAACATAGAAGCAGGGATTTCGGAACATTGCAGCTAGGTAGGCAGAGGTAGGTACTCATTTTAGCAGTTTCACTGTCGATATTCTCTTCCAATGCTACAAATGAGAATGAATAATTACATGCCTGTAAATTTTCTGGGATGGTAATTATACTTGCAGAGAATGAGGGACTTACCGTTATACAGAGCTGAATTGACAACACCTCCGACCATGGCAAGTCCGACTCCAAGCTGCCCTATTCTCCCAAATATTTGAGCAGCCATTTTCAATTAAATATCACTGGAATCAGGGAAAGGAACCAACGTAAAAGCTAATAGAATCCACAGCAATCGCGACCTAAAAGGATAAAATACAATTGTTGATTATGAAATATTATGAGTAAAAACAAGCTTGATGAGATACTGCCTTTCTCAGTTCTGAAAACAGGTGTTCATGGAAAGTTTGTACAGATGCGTAAAGACGTTTGGGAAAAATACTAAGTACTGACAGCAAGTTCCAAAGACTGTGATACTACTTATTAATCATATCCAGGTAACTTTCAGCAACCTGCTTGAACATGAAGTTGATTTTTCACTGAAGAGCAAGTTACCTTTACTGAAAAATTGCAGACAATGATAATGAATTGTGACATGACTGATGTACATGAAGAAGAGACAAATCTAAGGTTGACGTATTTTTTTTTAGCCGCCAACTCCCAACCGTTCTCGAGATATCGATTTTTAAAGTTACGATTTTTGCACGTTTCCGCGCGGAGTTCCGGCGAGTCAACTGAGCGCCGGCAAGCTGCACGAAGCGTGTTTCCTATCAGCGCTGCAGACCGGCCATTCCCATCAGCAGCTCCGTGGCCGAGTGGTAGAGTGTTCGCCTGCAGTTCCAGTGACCGCGGGTTCGAATCCCGCTCCGTGCCGTAACTTTTAGGGTACGCCGCAATGCGTTTTTACAAGTTTTCTTTATTTTTATCACACACCAAGGGGTCCGCCCCCTGGCCACTGCTCGGCCCAACCCCCGGGGCGAAAAGGCGCGCTTCGCGGCGAGCGAAATCATCGAAATCGACCGTTGACGGTTACTGGGTAAATAATTTCAATTGAATGATAAAATGATGTTTCAAATAAAAATTTCCCACCACACTATATTCTTAATGACGTAATTACAATAATATTGCAGAGCCGCAGTTGGAATACATAACAGAGCAGACTTTATCTGACATTTTTTGTTACAAATTTGCCGTCAGGATGGTTTAAGATGAGGTGAGAGGATTGAGCGAGATAGGAAGAGAGTATGATGAAATGAGCCATTTGATAGCAACTTGGGCAACGGTCCAAATGATTCGATTACTGATTCTGTCTTACATGAGCAGTAACTTTCAGTGTTATTACTTTGAAAGTATGCATAGCTATCCAGCATATAGAAGTGGTCAAATCAATGAGTGTATTAAGACATAGTCAGCGCAGACCTTTACCCTCCGTTGATACATTTCATCATACTGTGACGCATGCGGCATGTGTCTAAGGAACTGTGAGAGGAGCTATGAAACACAGGAGGATGCATAGGAAAATGGAGACTGGATTCAAACTCACAGACAGATAACTTCGTGTAAAAATTGGCTCAAGACATTAAATATATTGCAGTAAAATTGTGTGGGAGCTGACTAAAAATTCGATGAGCGAAGGGCCCAAGTTTAAGGTTAGGCTTGCTAGGAGTTAGATCATAGTGATGGAATTACCTCGTATACTCACGTACAAGTCTTGCTGACACTCGAATTGAAAGGTTGTGGATGAAAAACTACTGGAGTTGTAAATTAAAATAAAATAAAAAATTATTACCACTTAAAACACCGGGTTTACCCGATATAACATGCAATCGCGGCGAGGAAGAGGGGTTCTTTCGTAAGTTGCAGACACACTTCGCCCTGTCGCACTGTTGTCATATCAGCATGACGTCCGTGACTCAATTTCCTTTTGTTTTTTAATGATATTCGCTCATGAGCTCTACTAGAATATACAATTTGAATTTTTAAAAACAGTTCATTGGCTGTAAACGCAAAAGGAAACTGTCTGACAAGAGGAAAATCACAAATTCAATTATGTATTTATGTAATCTGGCAATGTTGCTACAATGCTAAAGTGCTGCGCTCTGCAGATAAAATTGTAAACATTCATGCAACAACAACTCACGTGGTTATCAAAAACGTGAAAAACTTGCGATTTCTCCAAGATTTCCTGATTTTTATATCGTTTTTATGAAACATTAACGTATGTATAAAAATGGCAGTGCAAGAAAATTCGGGTATGTATTTCTTTCCTCTCACCTAAATTTTAATGCCATTGTTCACATGCAGAATGATGAGTGGTCTTGTCATCATTGAGGTTTCAGACCGAGTGTCTCCGCTTGTCTCTGGTCTCCGCTATCCGTTTCTTTTCCAATATTATTTCACTTTACAACCGTACGTATTTCTCTTAGGGCCATCTTTCATCGACTACTAACACTGCAGCAAACTTCAGAATTTGCATCCAGAAATGTCACCTATCCTAATGAAAAATGGGCGCAAGGTTCAGCAGTGACATGATCGCGCTGACTTTGAGTGTGATACACCGACCAATTTTTTGTGAGAATAGGCTGCAAATAGCATGATTGCATTTTGTTTGTCTGAACATCTGAAATGCAATCGGTCAGTAAAGTCATCCCCAATAGGTGACTGAATCATAGCCTTTGTTTCATCCTCATTTGGTGGCAACGAGGCTGTAGGTTGCTAACCTAGAAGACTGTCCGCACCAACCTTCATACCTCATCAAACCGCATTTAGCAGAAAGAAACTTAGCCACATCAGCTATTGCCAAATTTAAGCGAGCAGCTCAATTTCTTACAAGAGGACATTTGTGCGAATTCCTTTGAAAAGTTCAAGGAATTTTCGTAATTCTATGATAAAATTTACTGAAATTTGCGCTAAAATCTGCTCAACTGTTTTCACGTAGAAATTAAAACTGCCCAATTTAATTTGGCAATAGCTAATGTGCCTTGGTTCCGCTCTAGGTAAAGCGGTCCTTTTGTTTTCCTGTTATTTCATTCATTTGACCACCTGCAATTTAAATGGATTAAAACTGATGACATTCTGATTATTATCAATGCTACCAGCCATTTCTCTGTAATGATGCAATAAAAAATGAAGAGACAAATATAAAATGACACCTAAGCACAAGCAGTGGTACTGTTACGCCTGCCTGCAAAGCTAAAATCATCAGTTCGTAATTTTTCAACCTTATTATTGTTTCAGACACCTCTATGGACTGTGAATCAGTAGATCAAACTGATGCATGGACAGAAGCCATTAACAAAGTATTACAAACCAACGTTCCGCGGAAGAAATCAGTTGTTCTCGCCCTTGCTGAGAAAGATCAGGAAGTCAAGGAAGAAACGGAAATCAAGAAAGAGTATGATTTTGAAATTGAAGGTGGAACTGTTTCTGATGAAGATATCCAAGAGGAAAAACCTGATGTAAAGGATTTAGATCTAAAACTGAAATTAGGAACTAAAAGATTACTTGTAAGTATCATGTACAATTTTTTTTTTACAAGAATAAATAGATTTTGTGGGAACATTTTTTCCGCTTCGAGGCACTTACCTCTTCGGGCCTTTGAATGGCTACATTTTTCTCTCATAGTTATGCCCAAAAAACCTGATGTTTCCTCCACAATCTTGACAAAATAAGCTCCTCAATAGTTATCAGCTATTTTGCCATGCGAAGGAAAAATGCCGTATGAACATTCAAAATTTGCCAAATTTCCCTTGATAAAATGTTTATTTTTGAGGAAAGTTATGAATATTTTTTCTTTGAATTTTCAGGAACTTCAGATCATTTTACAAACGAAATCCTCTGAAGAATCGGAGGGTTAATATTTTCAAATTTTCCCGGAAATTCCAGATATGTAGAAGGAAATTTGGTAACGCTCGATGGCTCATAAGGCGTTCTTCCTTAGCCCTGCAGTTTTTATGACCCTATCAGTCTATCAATATGAGAACAATAACGGTCAATGTCAAGGACAGGAATAGGGCAGAAACTTTTGAACAAGGATAATTATTTGCTAAAGAAAGTATGACTTATGCTTTTCTTTAACTCTAGTTAAGGCAAATGATTGTCAAACTTGTGGATGAGGAAAAAACATGAATGAATTTAAGTCCACTGTCAGAAATATCCACAGTAGAAATTCGATGAATACCACCTGGCACTGCTAAAAATAACATAATATTGAAAAAAACGAAACTTTAATATCACATAAAGCTGTGATTATATTTTTGCAATTTTTTGTTCTCACTGACACAAATATCGTTGCAACAAAAGACAGGACTGGAATGTAAGCAAGGAGAGCTTTCTTTAAGCCAAATATTAGCAGCTGTTACATGGCTGCAAAAAAATCTTAAATCAAGCCATTTAAACTTGAACGTATTCTAAAAGAGTCTCATGACTGGTTCAATAGATCATGGACAATCCACCTCATGGCATCAGCACAATTTAGCTTTTTGTTGTATTTTTTGCCGTAGTTTTTTTCATCATGATCCAGATTTTTCAATGCTTTAATACTCTCCTTTGATTTCAGAAAAAAGAATACGCAAAAGTTGGACATGTTAAACCAGACATTCTAGAAAAAAATTATGAACGAACATTAATGAAAATAGCAACAAAGTAAGTATTATGATCAACAGTTACCAAGTCGGTAAGAATATCAATGGCTAAAGTGTGAAACCGCAGATCTTCATTGCCTTGTTTCAAAATTGTCACTCCTATTTTATTTTTTCAAAAAGAAACATCCAACTTTATAACTTACAATTTACATAGAATAAAAATCAAGCAAGTTTTTAAGAAATTACGTTAACTAGTTTTCCAAAGAAAAAATGAAGTATAACAGGTGGTCTGCAGCGCGGAAATGGAGGTTTTGTGGTTTCGCATTTTGACTATCAATATGGAATCTGCTTTACGTGAAAGCAGTGTGTTTTCAACTACTCCTAACTTTGCATTTGTCTAAAATATTTTAATATCTAAACTTGGAAACCATTCACCTCAAGCACCGTACTTATTTTCAAATTTCCACTCCTATTCAATTTTTTTCTGAGGGAAAACAAGACAACTTTATTGCATGAAATTTTCACAGAATATTCATCTGGTAGAGGGTAAAAATCCCAGAAATTTTCAAAGAATTAGGTTCGTTTGTTTTTCACGTTTCATTTAGTGAATGAAAAGAAGTATGGAAGTGGATGCTGAGTGCCGAATTCAAGGGTTTGTGAGTTCAGTCACTGATTTTTATGTGCACAAAACATAGCACAAAATGTAGATTACGAGACAAGGTGAGAAATTTTAGGGCAGAAGCTCTCACTCAGAGAGTTTGTTTACCGAGTAAAAGAAAATACTCAGAATTTTGTTTAATATCCCCTTCAACTACCCTTGTAATTTACGCTCCCATCCCTGTACATCCACGAAACTTTAAAGTATGCTATATATTTAACAAAGTAATTGATTTTAGTGAGTTATTCCCCTCACATAGCCACGACACCAGGCATAATTTCGTAACTCCAGAAAAGTTCACCCACTCTATTTCAAAAATTAATTTAAGAAAAACATCAATTCAGCTACTTAATGCTCTTCCCTCTGAGATGAGGAAAATACTTAAGAGGGGCGAAATAAACGTCTTCTTTCTCAAACTTAGGGCTTTTGTCTTGGAGGGTGCATTCTACCATGTTGATGACCTCTCAAACTCTAGCCTTAATTCATCGCTACTGTCATTTTCATATTTTTGCTCTTACATTGCCTGAATTAAACCATTTCTTAAAAGCATTTTTGTTAAATTTGTATTGATTGTTCGAAACAATTGTTAACTTGTAGTACTATTTTCTTGTAAACTGACTTGTATGATCCCTTAAAGGGAATAAATGTACCGACTGCAAAATAAATTAAATAAAATAAAATTTAGCATTTTAGCATGCAGTCTCCACAGAAGTTTCATGCAACATTTGTTGAGCCTATCAAAAATTCTTAAAATTAACTCATCAGTTGTGCGATTTGTTTTCTTTATGAAAATCTACTAGGACAACATGTTGTGTGCTGCTTCAATTCATACCTTGTCTTGAGACCCACTCTATTGTATGTTACTATCATGGGTAGTCAAGTTCATTCTTCGACTTTAAAAATAATATTTCACTCAACTTTGTTTCTGTTTTTTGTAGATTGTTAAGCGTTTCTTTTTTATTATTACTCAGAAAAAGTGCAGGTATGAGGCTCAACTTTCTTTATATTCCATAAAAGATGTTGAGTTCATGCTATATTACATTTATCACATCTTAGGCTTTTTCTCTCACTAAAAAATGCCTATTTTTGCTTTGTCTAGAGGTGTCGTGCAATTGTTCAATGCAGTGAAGCAGCAGCAAAAAGACATAGAAAAAGTTGTAAAGAGCAGTAGAAGAAAAACTGTTGACCCCAGAGATGTTGCTCAATCTTTGGATAAGGAGAGATTTTTCAACAAGCTGTCAGAAAAAGCCAAAAGTGTTCCAGTCTCAGCGCCAGATACCATTAGGATAAAGGTAATTTTATCAATCCGGGTCTGGGAAATGGATTCTGAGATTCTTAATTTTCAAACTGCCGCAAAAACTAGCAGGAAAAATGAATTTTAGGTTGAATCATTTTATTCAAGGACAAGGTAGGGTCCGAATTTTGCTGGCAAGTTTGTGGTTGACCTTAAAAGTTCAATTTCAAAGCTTATCAAGCTCAGAGGATTGTGGAGAACATCATAGCAAATAATAATGAAATTCAGTTAGTGTTGAGTCCCATCGTTTTCCACACAGAGTCCCTCACCTCAGACTTGGAAAAGAGTTGCCATTCTTTGCATCTACGTTTGGATGACAATTTTTTAGAAATGTTAGTTTTTGCTTTTATACTTTTTTCCACGTTTATACTGTAAAACTGGTTCATTTTCTATGATGACAGATAAGAGGTCAGCCTTAAAATCATAAGCAATTGCCAATTTCCCAAAAGATGAGAGATGATGAAAAAGCAAAATCTGATTCCGATCATGATTAATGTATCTTTCTCTTAATCTTTTGTAAGTTCTAGTATGCTGTTAAAAAATTTAAAGTTCCATGGATGAAGGGGACGGCAACCCTAAAATCGGAAATGAGATAGTATAAAAAATTGAAGCGGGAAGGTATAAGAAGCAAAATGGCTCCGTCCCGAAAGAAAAATTCGCAAAATCGGCAGAGATTTGAAAGATCGTAAGTCTGACTGGTGACATCATGCGCTCCTGGTGCGACTGCGGTCCACACACACACACACAACTCGAAGTCTGGCGCGCTTGCTGTCTGTGGCCGTGAAGTCGCCTTGATAGTCATCTAAGCAAAGAAAAAAGAGTCGGCCAGGAACGAGAGAGATTGGGGCGAACTAATAACTTGTAGCAAACACGCGTCATCTACTTGGCACCGGAGACAGTATGCAGAGTGCAGACTGCAAAATGCCAGACTGAGCTCATGACGTCACCCGCTCAGCTTTCTTTTCGCGATAGCGGCTCAACGAATGCAGGTATTTGCAAACAGATTTCGGCATCGTACATTGCACACTTTTCCTCAGCGACTTAGCCAAACTTGTTTTTAAGGTTGTCATCCCCTTTAAATTTTCAAATTTTTTATTATAACTTCGTATTTGTGTTAATTTTTTCTTGTCTGTTATTTATTCAAGACTTTTTTATTTTTTGTTCCAGGAGGAAGAGGAAGAGCCTTCGTGGAGCGTTTTGCGAGATGATTTTCTAGTTAGTTCATCTGCTAAAACGTGGGATACGTAGTTCTAAGAAGTGAATGTTCTTAAAAAACTCAATTTGTGCTCAATGTTTTCCACCTCTAATCATCGGTGAATTACGAAATTCTTTCAACTCTTCATTTTTAGATTTGCAATGGGTCTCCAGTCAAGGCACGAATTAAAGCAGTTTACAAAGTGTTTTCTCAGCAAAATTTCACGAGGAAAACGGATCTTACTACAAGGAGACTAGAAGTCAACCCCTATAAATATAAGTGTATATTAATGCTTACAATTAACATTGATTAAATGGCAAAACTACAAATGACTTAATTTTGCTACAGGTTAGACAACTTTAGAAAATTGATGGCACTACCAGTAGTGAAAGAACTTGACCGGATCGAGAGCAATTTCCTCTTGAATCTGATTATAAAGCTTTAATAAAGTATAAATAGTAATGTGTAATAATGGTTTTTGATCAAGTAAGATTTTATCAAGTCCTGTTATGCTAAGTATTCTGTTTCAATATTCTTACAACAGTTGGTAGCAATTAACTGCTCTCATGGGAGGCCTGGCGGGAATTCAAAACTAGGAACCTAAAGTCTCATTTTGCTAGGATTTTGCTTTAATTTTCGGTTTCTAAGGCTTTAAACTTCAAAAATATGATATATTATAATCTGGCGGTGAAGATTGATTCATCCAGAACAGATGAGAGATAGACATTCCAAATTAAGGGGAAAGTGCTGCATCTTTTAATCTGGAAATATTGAACCACATAAATTCTACTGAGAAACTAATTCTTGAATTCTTCGCAACAATTCATCCCACAAAAATCTGAAAAAGAAGTATTCTCCCGCCGAAAATCTGATGCAAATAGCCAAAATTTCAGTTTTGGTTCCTAGTTTTAAATGCCCATGGATTTTCCTGCCAATGGCACTCACAAAACTATTCATGCCCTTCCGCCGATGTTAGCGATCTGGACTAATCTGTGGGCATGATTCGTCAAGCTCAAGTGACGTGGTCGAACTGGTACTGGTATGCAATATATCGCATCAATTGGGGCAAAAATCTCGGCAGATTTTGAATTTTTAGTAAAAAGAGGATGATAGCCCCTGCGCATAAGCCTAATGAATCATTCTAAACCCAAAAATCGGCAAAATTCGGAGAAATGAAAGCAAAACAGTATTTGGAAAAGAACCTCGCATTCGATACAGAAATCGATAGCTAAATCGAATGCGAGGTTTTTTCCAAATCGACGGTGTCAAAAAGGAGAACAAATTGACATCATTCCTTGAGGTTTTGGTAGAATTTTCTTCGCACATAGAAGAAAAATCACGGCAGTTTTAAAGAATTGCAGTTGAGTAGTTTTCCGTTTAAAAAATAAAGTATGACAGGAAGTCTGCGACGTCGCAAACCGAGTTATGTGATTGCCGACTGACACCGTCGAAACACTATAGGTTCTGCTTTAATTTCTCTGAATTTTGCCGATTTTAGGGTTTAGAATGATTCTTAAGGCTTATGCGCTTATGCTGTCTTCCTCTTTTTAACTAAAAATTCAACATCTGCCGAGATTTTTAACGTTGCGATATATCGCATGCAGTCGACCATGTCACTTGAGCTTGAAAAATCACCAAGCCCAATCCACACCTGTCATTAATCCGTCATTACGCATTCCTGTGATGCAGTGGATGAATTTTGAGATTGAGAGTGCACATTGCGGCGGGAAGTTCTAATGCAGTGTATTTTTTCTGGCTGCGGCCGAGAGAGGGCCAATGTCGAGCGCAGGGAAGGGAGGTGGATTCCATAAAGATATGCAGTGACAATGACTGACTCGTGTGGGTGGGTTGGTATTGCTTTTTTGTTTTTTTTCACTATCATTTGAAGGATTTTAAAAAAAAAATAGTTGGAAAACAATACGGGAACTTGCTTCTTTTTTTTTAAAAGCAAATAACCTCTTTGATAGCGTGACACATAGGCAAATGGCTTTTACCACCAACGACAAAATTAGAAATTTGGTACTAGTTGAATCGCATAGGAAAAAGGAACCAGCGCGATCAAGTGTTTTCAAAATGGTGCAATTTCTCTTCTCTTAAAAATACTTTTTATATGTACCTACAATATTAAAATTTACACAATTATTTTCCTTTAAATAATCAATTTTTTGGTGGAAAGCCAAAATAATTTGCTAATCTTCAAGAGAATTTTCAGAGAATTATGAAGAAGAAACATTTTTACAACACTGATCGCGATGGTTCTTTATTGCTAAATGCGATCCAGTTTTATACTCTCGGGAAATAAGAAATTTTGCCGCCATTTCTCGTTTGTAATTTGTTTTTGAATCCGAAATATTTTGTTTCATGCCTGTTTGAAAAAATCTCAAAATTTGCCGCCTTGGCCATCCCTTCCCCTCCCCTCCCCATAAATCTGGTCCTGATCAAAAGGGAGTTCGGTTGACTGGTTGGTGAATTTATCATTTAGATGTAAAAATCGTAACAGCATTGGAAGCCTCATACTGCCGTGCTTAGGAAAAACACCGTATGAACATTCGAGGGTTGCCCAGTTTCATCCCTTAAAATGTTAACCCTTGAGGAAAATTATCGATAATCTTCCTTGAAATTTTCTGACACTTCATATAAAATCACAAACGAAATTATATGATAACTTGGAAAAAAATATCCAAAAATTTTCCTGAAAATTAGTGATTTGCAAGAAGAAATTTGGCAACGCCCGAAGGCTCATACGGCGTTCTTCCTTAGCAGCATACGTCCGTTTATCGAAAAGTTCCTCAATCCTCAATTGAATCAGTGGGGACGAAAACACACCAACTCGAAAAAATGAAGATAATCAAGATGCACACAAAACTGCACGGTAGGTGAAGAATGAAAATTGACTGTCTTTAATGACAAGTGAGCATTTTCGAGTTAGGTACCGAGTTAGTGTGTTGTCGTTCTCACTGATTGAATTCCTGAGCAATGAAACTGAAATAGGAAGGTACTTCACAGTTAGAACGAGATTTCATTTTTCATGCAATATTGCAACCCTGTCCGTAGAAAAGTCTGACGAAGAGACGCACAATCCCCTCCACCCAACACTCACACACGCCGGTGCGTGCTTCCCGCCCGCTCCCCTCCATAACTCTTTCTCTCTCCTCCTCTCCTCACTCCACCCCTCATGCTGGTTCCTTCCTGCCGGCAAGTCTGCGAAGATTTGGCCATTCTTCGCTACTAGTCGCGTACGTGACGGTCAATTCCTCCGGCACCGTGCTCCTAACTTCGGTTCCTACCTTTCATTCACTACTTTTTCAGTTCTTAGTATATTATCCGACTTTCAAGTTTCGCGTTCGAATTTTCGGTGTGCGTTTACCTTCGGAAGGATTCTTATTCCGTCGCGTTTCGCGGAAAATAGACAATCGGAATGAACTTTGAAGTTATTCGGTCCGGGTGGTCTTCCCTTCCCGCGCAATTTCGTGAAATTCCTCATCGGATTTGAGTCGTTGGCGTTGTTAACACTGCTTTCGATAGTTTCGTCTATATTCTCGCCGTTAAATCAGTGTTTATTGTGTAATATTGTACTTTTGTATGAACGATTCGTGATTGTCGCGATACGCGATTCGGTCGGGTTCGTCTGACTTTCATCATGGCAATCCCTGGCGTGATGAAAAACTTGGCCCCTGCTTTCAACTTTTCTGCTGAGATCTCTGGTTCGACTGATTCCGGACTGGAATCGAGGTTTGAGATACTGTATCTACTATGATTTAAATTCTGCCCATCTATGAAGTGATTACCGTTTTTATGATGTCATAATGTATTTGAACGACCAATTTGAAAAATGGTGCATCTGTTATTCACCAGATCAATTTCTACATGAGAGACAAAATACTTACTAATGTGTAGGTTTGATGTAAAGCACAAAAAAAAGCAAGCATATTTTTCATCATATCTTGATTCCATGTACATTGATTGTCGCCAAAACTGTCTAAATTGAGTCAATCTGTACCTACCTATGCTGTAGGAAATTTTCTTATACAATTAAGAACTAAGATGTGCCCTTTTTCAAATTGATCACTTTTTGTCAGGAATTTTCTATGATAATTTTCCTCCTCTCAGTGATTCTTCCTTTCTTCTCTCCCTGCTGTGTGTGTTTTTTTCTCTTTTCAATCGAAAATTCAGATGATTCAGGTATTTCCTTGTGTGAGGAACCTGAAGTTTTCCATCAGTTAATTTCTTCTACCTAATTGATTCGATATTAAGTCATGCGACGATATTTTGGAGTATATACTTAAGTATGGAGTTTCATACCTTCCTTGCCCCTTTAGCTTCTGTGCAATTCACTGGATTATCATTCTTGTCCAGGAAAATTGCACGAGAAATATTCAAGCAATTTTCTTGATACGTTTTTTTTGTGAATTTTCTTGAATCAATTTGTTGGCGAATTTTCTCGAAAAATTTCTTTTGGTAGCTTTAGCTTCTGTGCAATTCACTGGAGATTATCATTCTTGCCCAGGAAAATTGCACGAGAAATATTCAAGCAATTTTCTTGATCGGGTGTTTTGATTCACTTATGTGAATTTTCTTGATACGTTTTTTTTTTGTGAATTTTCTTGAATCAACTTTTTGGCGAATTTTCTCGAAAAATTTCTTTTGGTAAATTATCTCGAAACAATTTTTTGATCGGTGAATTATGTGCCTGGTCCAAAAACTTCCATCCCCCCCCCCCATGTTTCTTCCTGGTTTGGATTTTTGAAGAAAGAAGTTTTCTCGAGATAGAAAAATTGTTTTCCAAAAAAATGGATACCTAGTTTTCCCTAGAGTTTCGGTGAAATTCCGAAATTAAAATGTGTCTGACATTTCGAATGACAAATGTTGCGTGAAAACTGTTCCTAATCAACTGGACCTTCTTAACTATACGGCGTATCCGAAATTTCCAAAATTTGCCAAAAAAAATTTCCGAGAAGTAGGTACATTTTCCAAAATCTGCGGCAATTACAGAAACTTTGGCGCAAGTATTTCGGTCACTTTTCTTGTACCCAGGCATTTAAAATATCCACAATCGGATTTTTTGAGCATCGCAATGGAGACACCTGTTGGCATTTTTCGACGCAAAAGATTCTCGACGCCTTCTATCACATCAGAGAGAGAGTTGAAAGAGGGGGAGGAGAGGTGATGAACAGTCTCGTTTCGTTTCGTTCATCCCGCCAGATTCCAATGATAGGGTGAGCGGCGGCATCGAAATTTTGATTGATTCGTCTTGGACATGAGATAACAGCAAGGAGTCCGAAGGAATTGGTGGCGACAGGGCGGCGGGCGAGACACCCCACCGGATGTCAGACTGTCTGCTGGCGGTCTAGTAGGTAGATAAGGAGAGTTTTTCTCGAGATTCGAGGTCCGAGCGAGCGATTTCAGCCCGTTTCATTCTGATTCTCTCACTCTGTTTTTTCAACACTTGGATTTTGTCAGGTACCTTTTTCTCGGAATTCGACTTTGAGGCCCGCCGCCCGAGCGATTTCAGCTCATTTCGTTCTGATTCTCTCGCTCTGTTTTTTCTGCGCTTCGGTTTTCCCCTGTGATAGTCCGCCAACTCGCTTCATTATCAATCGAACTCTTAGGCACTCCGTGCTCCCCCCGCCCTTTCTTCTTCGAATGTTTTCTCGAATAATTCCGAGAAGCCTCTCACTACACTTGTTGAGGAACGTTCCTCCTTCACTCCCCGCCGCACGGTGGATCGAGTAAATCAAAGTGGTCGAATATAGAATGTTTGACTAAAACTGCAAATGATGTTAATTCGTCACATTTTGAATTTTGAGGAGTGCTTCCTCATGAAAATTTCACGATTAGACCAAAGGAACTATTTTTAAAATCTCAAAGTTTTGATTTAACGGAGTCGTAAGCTTTTGCAATTTCCAAATTTCGTCCGACTTCTCCCATTGAATCGGTTCACCGTGCGCCGCTCACGATTCTTTTCGTTCTAGTTTTCAGTATGAAATTCATGATTCTCCTGCTGCAATCAGTGCAAACCACCCCCCCCCCCCCTTCCCCGCAGCCTCGCATCGCCGTACTTTGAGTGCAGCTCCAGTCATAAGAAAAATCACTACTTCCCTACTGTGAGAGTAGATACCCTTGTTTTAAATATTTTTTCCATTCTCATTTTTAAGCACAAAATCAATGATTCTCCTCATTCAGTGCAAGCCCCCCCCCCCCCCCCCCCCTGATCTATCACAGGATGATAGATTGGCGCCTTCGAGCACATCTCGAGTCGTAAGAAAAATTACCACGCACTGAGAGTATCCTTTTTTAAATTTGAGTATTCATCATGTCAAGAGAGGACTTTTTTTCTGCTTTTGTCAGCAACTATTATAGCTGTTCCGCTGATTGATTTCGATCGCGATGTGGAGGGGGGAAGATCGGCACAGTACATCTGATCGTGAGTGCATTTTTTGTTGGATCGTCTTTTAGATTTTTTTTGAAGGGGGGGGGGGGGGGGAGGGAGGTGTTCTCTGGCACGGCTTCCGAAGTGTCTTATATCGTTTCTGGTAATGGTGTCAAGAAATCGCAAATTTATCGTGCGGAATCACAACTTTCCGTCTAGGTTTTCACACTCGGAGAGTTGCAACGTTGTCTCTCATACAATGATGCGGAACGATGGTCTCTTTTAGATGCCTCAAGTGTGCTTGCAGGATGCTGAATCTTCCAAGCTTTCGCGTTTTCTAGCGCCCACCAGCTTCCCACGTTTTTCTTTTTCGCTTTCCACAGGATTTCCTGTCTATTTCGAAAGTTTGGGATCTCATTTTCCCTCTCGTTTGCCTTGATTTTTGACTTTAGGCCCTATAAAATCCTCCCTTTCTCCACATTTTTATGCACTCCTACGGATTAATCTCAGGTCAGGTATCTTCAGTCAGCGCATAATCCTCGAGAGATTTTAGGGATGTTGGCCGTTTTTCTCGCACCTATTTTCTTCTCGACCTGATCCTCTGCTTCCCACTCCCTTCCCACCGTGATTTTTTTCTCGAACCCTTGACATTTGCCATCTCAACCGCTCCTAATGTTCGGTTGGTCTCTGTAACTCCCTTTTTATGTGTAACCTCCCTCTAATCCAAATTGTATCTTCTTTTTTATGTTTTTCTTTTTATTTATTTCTCTTTTTCCACATGTTCTTCTTTTTTCTCCGTCCTTCTCCTTTTCTCTCTTTTTCCTCACTTTTCTTCTTCTTTTTCTGTTTTCTCTTTTTACTTCTTCTTTATTTTTTTTCATCTTCCTCATTTTTCTTCTATTTTTTCTTTTTTCTTATTTTTCTTCTATTTTTTCTTTTTCTTCTGTTTCCTCTCTTTCTTCTTTTTTTCTTTTTCTTGCATGTTCCTCATTTTTCTTCTATTTTTTCTTTTTCTTCATTTTTCTCTCTTCTTTCTTCTCTTTCGTCTTTTTCTTCTTTTCTCCTCTTTTTCTCTTTTCCTCCTTTTTTCTTTTTTTCTTTTTCTCTTTCCTTTTTCTTTTTCTCTTTCCTTTTTCTCTTTTTCTTCTTTGTCTTCTTTTTCTTGCATGTTGAATGTTGTATGTTGTATGTTGCGTGGTGCATGTTGTATGTTGCACGTTGCATGTTGGTGACGGTGGGAACCGAGTCGAAGGTGCGTCTCCACGGTTCGTCCGAACATCGGACGGATGGTCCGCCAAGCAGTCCGTCGGGCGCTTTGTCCTCGGACAGAGGGCCCGGGGGGCTGTTTGACGTATACCCTCCATCTGATGATCGGACCAACCGTGTAGACGCACCTTCGACTCCAAGGCTCTCGTTACAGGGACAAACAGCGAGCAGATCCCCGTCCAAGTGGAAGTCATCAACGTTCATGGATGCACATCGATGAGCATTGATGACTTCCACTCGGGCGGGGATCTGCTCGCTATTTGTCCCCGTAACGAGGGCCGCAGGTGGGCCGAGCCGAAAGTGCGTTTACCCGGTTCCTCCGACTATCGGACGGATGGTCCGCTAAGCAATCCGCCAGGCGCTTTGTCACCCGACAGAGCGCCCGGGGGGCTGTTCGACGTACCCTCCGTCTGACAGTCGGAGGAACCGGGTAAACGCACCTTCGACTCCAAGGCCCTCGTTACAAGGACGAACAGCGAGCAGATCCCCATCCAAGTGGAAGTCATCAAAGTTCATCGATACTCATCGATGATCATTGATGAGCTCCACTCGGACGGGGATCCGTTGGCGATTTTGTCCCTGTAACTAGGGCTTCGGGTAGCCATGCGTGTGGTGGTGGTGGCGGTGGCGTAGAAGCCCGGGGGTTTCGGGGGCACCGTCTACCGGGGCTCAGCGCCAGGAGGTCCGGGCGGGTCTGCTGATGGGATCCTCGCCGGAGCTGCACGAGCGGCGATCGCCGTTGGACGTCTCGACCGCGAGAGGCAAGTCGCGATGACCACAACTCGGGTTCCCGGGAACCCGGGTTCAGCGGAACCATTTTGAGGCCTTAAAGGATTCACCTCAAGGCCTCACACAATTGGACTAGGGGAGAACCGGGTATTGAGAGACGAACCGGGTAATGAGAGACCAACAGGGTAAAGAGAGACCTACCTTCCTATTTCTGAGCTCCCTGTTGGAGATTAAAAATTAAGAAAATCAGGGTACATTAGTTACCTCATGAGAACTTATTACCCAAAGTTTCATCTCTATCCCTGCAGTAGAAAGTATTTTTTTTAATTTTTTTCTTTTTTCCCATTTTTCATGTCTCCCTTTACCATTACGGAGTAAAGAGAGACGTGGTCTGGATTGCCTCTTATATTGCACAGGAAAAATATAGCAGGGCAATGAGAGTGTTCTACTAATAGAGTTTGATTACCATTTCAAATTTCAGGTCAATCGGACAAAATGTGACTGAGTTACGGGGTTTTGAAATTGGACAGCGGGAAGTTCACAAATTCAATTCAAAAAGTGAAATTTCAAATTTTTATTAGAGGGACAAAAACCCGCAAAAATAGACTTTACTTAAAATAAATATGGTCTTAACAGTAGATAATGAAATTAAACATTGAAAAATTGCTTAAGAGTACATTTTGGCTTTGAAATTATGATAAAATTGACCGGTGAAGCGGTTTCAGGGTAGGTACCAGTTAAAAAATTGGCCTTTTCCTGATCTATTCTGATGTTAGAGGAATATTTGCCTGCTTAGCTGGCATTTTGACACTTGTCTCCAGGTTACACTTATCTAGAACATTGTACTTAGGTACCTAGTTGGATGTGTGTGGGAGGGAGATGAGATAGTTAAAATTTCATTAGTTTTGGAACCCTCTACTTCTGGAGTAGGACTCATAAACCCACTTTGAATTTGGAAGCCTTGAATCTTGTTTCTGTTGTCTTTCAATAATGTTTTTTCCAGAACAACGAATTGAAACTGAAAATCTCTCATTACCCTGGAGAAAAAAATTCCCAAGTCTCCTTTTATCCTGGAAAAAGTATGACCCGGGATGAAGAGAGACTCTTGCTGCCAGACTTGTAAATTTGTAAATAGCATAAAACAAGAAATATAGCCATATAGTCCATATCCTAAGCTACAATATGGTATATATATATTTTTTTCTTTTTTTGAGTAAAATTTACTTTCCAAAATCCACGAAAACTGCGGCACGGAACGAACTTAAAAACACAGTTCATAAAAGAGGTTGTGTTTACATGCACTTCCCGCGGTCTGTTGTCGTCCGATCCGGTTCGGAATTTGTACAAGAACGTAGAAAGGGACCAAGAGTCCATTCGTTCTTGTTTCATTGCTTAAATCTCAAATAGGTAGCAGCAGGAGCAAAAGTCTCCCTACAGGGGCGTAGCTAGGAAATTTCTCTGGGGAGGGCCATGGGACCACTTCTCGTGGTGAAGAGAGGGGGGGGGGGTGAGGAATGGAGGATCCCGTTTTTCTGGGGGGGGGGGGGCAGGCCCCCCCCCCAAGGACCCCCCTAGCTACGCCCATGGTCTCCCATTATCCCAGTCTCTCTTTATCCGGTTCTCCCCTACATTTTGCTATTTGGACCTATAAATTCCGGCTCATCTGAAAAAAACACTTATGTGCATAGGAAAACTAATGGCACATACGTTGTTTTTAAACCGGGCCGGAATTTATAGGTCCAAATTGCAAAATGCAGTCCAATTCACTTCAAGGCCTTACACAATTCACCTCAAGGCACTATACCCAGGCACCCACTATGACTATTTAGCCGTATTCCTAGTTGTAAGAAAGTTGTATGAAACAGGGTTGCCACACTCGCCTCAGTCAGGGAATACGGGGAAATGTCCGGAAATTTTAAAAAGTCAGGGAATTCCTGGAAATGGCCAGGAAAAATGACGCAATTGTCCGAGAAAAATCGTTAAGTCACCTTTATTTGCTTTCTCGAGTGGGTTTAACGTTTCGAACAACCAAATTTGCCTGAAAACCATCTCTAACTACATACTTATGTGTTGTTAACAATCTGGCATTTGTTCCATTGTCAGGGAATTTCAGAAAAATCAGGGGAAAGTCAGGGAATTCAATCTTCCAAACTCTGTGGCAACCCTGATAAAAGTGTCATAAGTACTTCTACATATAAATATTCAGTTTTAAGCTATGTCCGGAGATGAGACGTGACAATGCTAATCTACAGAAAGTTGCAGTTACAGTAATCATTTTAATAAACATTTCAATCAATTAACTTTGAAATATTTGTCTGGAGCTCGATTTGTACTTGAGCTTATTTTTTTTTTTTACCACGACCCGAGCGTGGACTCTAATTTATTTCGTTGTTATTTGCCTGAACAGTTTTTAAGAGGAAGGTGTAAAGCATTCTCGCATTAGAATTAAATGATCCGCGGAAGTTTTGGATGTACCGTTGCCTCATATTCTCATCGTTGGCTTTTTTAAAGTATTCAAATCCATAATAGTAACGGAATGCATTTTTAGAGCTTGTAAAATCTGCAGTTGAATCCTGCTATTCAGCTTATCGTGCTTAATGAACCTATGTCTATTGCTGTTATAATGCATCAATGCCTAACTTGAATTTTAAGCTGTAAATAATTTCCAGATGATCCTAATTGAAACCCCCTTCACTTGATATCTCCTTTACACCACCTTAAGGGAAATGCACTAACGATATGGGCTAAAAATACAAACCCGGAAAAATGAAAATATAGGGGAAAAAACAAGGATATAACATTAAAAAAAAAAACCACTAGAAAAGTAGGTTTTGAACCGCCAGAGGTTTATTTTTAGCTGCTCCAAGAAGTAGAAAAATCGTTTTGCGACCTGATCCCAGCTTCTTGTACTTAAAGCAATCCCCAAAATTTCTACATAACGTTTTTTGTCAAGTTTATTTTTGATTAATTTATCTGCAGGAAAGATATTTAATAATTATTTGTTTAAGTTTGCATTAGTGCAAGTATATAAAGTCGGACCTTAAATTATGAGGCAATGACTCGTTTCGAATGCCTTAAAACTCTGTTCCTTTATGAAACCATCCCCCATTATTAGCGCCTGCAAGACTGCAGGAATACTTCACGCATTGCGCGTACATCACGGCGCGCGCCTCAATCGATGAATATTCGTAATTTCTCGGTGTCAGACCTTCCGCCCGCAATGATCTCACACAGTGGGTCAATTGCGCTGGTCTCACAATCAGAATCGTCTTTTGATGCTTGATTTTATTAGTAGATTAGCTGCATAATGTAAGATCCGTCCAAATAGCAACTTACTACCTAACCGAGGTATCGCGTTTTGAAAAATTCGATTTATGACGTCATCCATCGCGGTATAGTCATACCCTTGGTTTCTTCCATATTGCTTTCATCAGTCAGGGAAACACACATTTGCTCTGGTTACTCAACGTGTAGCTCGGATGAAAGCAAGGTGGCAGAAACCAAGGGTGTCACTACCGCGGTGGATGACGGCATTAAACAAATATTTCAAAGCGCGATATCTCGGTTAATTTTGAGCGTGAAGAGTTGCTGTTTGGACAGATCTTATTATTTTTAGCTAATCCACAAGAATCAAGCATCGAAACACGACTCTGTAACCAGTGCAACTGATCCATTTCTGACCAGTGTATGTACACCGCGAGTCTGCTCTTTAGGATCGTAGGATCATGGATATTTTGAACCTTTGAATGGTACCTCAATGCACAGAAACTGGAAATTATTTGGTCCTATGGGAGTTATGGAAATTTGGATTTTTTAAGTTCAGAAAATTTATCGTAGTTACGAGAAAAATGTATTCGAAGTACTAATAATCCGTTATGCTCAGGAAATATGAAATTGCAGAGTCACGATTGACCTTACGCCCTTCCATGGAGCAAAAAGTAAGAAACATTTTCTTAAGTAACGTACTTTTTAGTACATCTTTGAGAATATTCCGCCAGAAGATCAAAATCCAAATTTTTTTTCGACCCCTTCACTCTGCAAAAATTGCTTCACTGGAAATGCCCCCGAGGATTCTTTTTCCCTTGGATGGTCACATATCCGTTTAATTTTTACTTAAAATTCAGATTAGACTAATTGGAATCCAAATAAATTTTAGCAGTAAATAAATAACGTTGCAGAAAGAGTCTGTTCAGTTAATTTGAAAGAATATAATGGAAGCATTCGGATTATGTTAGTTTCAGCATGCCACTTATAAAAGAATCGATAATTCTCTTTTCCCGTTTTTATTCTCCATCCTGATAGCGGGCGATTATTGCCCAATGTAAGAATGTAAATGTCACAATCTTTTCCTCGAAATTTGATCAAATGTAAAAACATTTTTCTGGATGGCAACGGATCCATAATGAACCTCAAAAGAAGTGACGTCTTGAACATACTTTTACTGGGGTAACCATTTACTTTCTCCTTCTTTTTTCGGAAATTACAGAGATTTTTCAGGTCTGTCCTGAGCTTTAACATTCCGAGAGTGTGCGCAGATCCCCCCGCCCCCAAGTGCTCGCGTTTTCCGATATTTTTCCTGTCTTGAAATTTGCATTTTGTAGGTCGCATGTAGCTCAAATGTTCGTCAGGATCCTCTCTTAAGCAGTAGCTTCACTGACGCAATCGAATAATTTTTTAACTGACCCACTGACATATTTTGCCGAAGACGCATTTTGCAAAGGAAAATAAAAATAATTATATTCATGCTCCTTACATTCATCGCTACCCACGTAATACACATGAAAATGAATAGCTTACCGTATTCCAACTGAAGTTTTGAATTTCTTTTCGATCTGTTAGAGCCAACAATTGATATTTGCTCAAGTCGTAAAATACGAATCCGTGGCCGTAACAAGGAATTTTTCGTGGGTCTAGGAGCAGGTCTAGGTCCAGGAGGGTCTGAGCGCTCAGGGAGGCATCCCACTAAGGAGATCTGCATCAGGGTCTCCCCTAACTCGTTAGAGGGGTTTAGGAGCAGGTGCTCCATTTTAAATCTTGGGAATTGAGATGCCTCAGGAGCCATTTTAAATCTTTAACCAATTAAAATGCAGTTTTAAAGGTGACAGAAATATCATGCACCTATTCCGCGAATCCCTCTCATTTTCCAAGAGCGCCAAGTAGAGTTCTGGGGAGTTCCCCGGTAGGTCCTCAGCTCCCCTTATTCCACCCTAGTTTTATCTATAACTAGGGGGCTATGCCCCCTGGCCGCTATGCCCCCTGGCCGCTACGCGGTCCAGCCCCCAGAGGTCACTTCGCGCTCTATTAGGCCTGCTTTGACAAAAGAACGACCAATCTACTAACAGACCAAGATTCTTTATTTCCCGCTTAGTTCAATTTTCCACTAAATTTGGAATTCCCGCCATTTTGTATCGGCGGGAATTTCAAATGTTGCCCCTCTTTTTAAGCTTCCTGGTCTTCTCTTAAATAAAATAACCTACGTCCTATTTCTAAAATCTGCTTTGAGCGGGCTCATTTAGGACCTATCATATGTCGATATACCCACAAAAATCATAGAAATCGGCTTAGTAAAACGCTCAAACGAACTGTGACAAAAAATTTATATTTTCATTGTTTAAGTGGGGAAATTCGCAACTTTACCATGTAATATTAAAAAACCTGGGTCATATTTTGAAAATCTTAACAAAACGGGCTCATCTAGAGAAAATTGCTTGTCGATAGCTGCCAAAATCATGAAAATCGGCCCGGCAGAACGCTGGAACTAAGCGTTACCAGTTATGCAAAATTAGGAGGCCTTAGCTTATAGAATCGACGCGCGAATTTTCTTTACTAACTTTCGAAATCGCCCATGATGTTTTACAGTTGTCTACATGGAATCTACTTCGAGTGTCTCTTTGGAATGGTCTGTGAATAAATGTGAAAAAGCGAATAAGGAAATGAACATATATTTTACACGAAAAAAATGTGTATTAACTTCTTCGAAAAAAGAAGAAAAAGAGTTAAACACTAGTAGAAACGTCGATTGAAATTCTTAATCGATACGTTTAGTTTTTTCAACCAAATTATCTGACTTTACTGGGAGGATCCTTGGTTGCAATCATCAACGGCTGTTGAAGTATGGAAAGTGACGGTGAAACACGACTTCGTGTTTTTGTTCCGTTCATAATTTTCTCGACTCGGGAGTTTAATTCGTATACCAATTGATAGTTATAAGACGTATGTTGTTCACTAGTTAGGGGCAAACTTGTGGGCCAATAATTTAACGGCAATACACTTAGGTCCATCAGTGCTTGAACCGGCCGATTTCAGGTGTTTTTATGCGCGGTGAAGGAGTTTAAACCAGTCCAAAATTGCCCCATAAATCGACCGGTCAACCGGAATTTTTCTCGCCGTTCCCGCCTACCTTTTTACTCCCGTCGTCAGCAGTTATACCAAAATTATTTTTATTTCATTAATTAATGAATAAAATAACAAATCATTAAAGGCTAGTGCGTTGATTCCTCATTATTTTTTTTCCTAGTTACTCTAAGGAAAAAAAATAAGAAAAAAAAATCAACTGTTCTTTCGTTCTCTTCGTAGCTTCTGTGTATAAGAATTTAGGAATTGCTCTCACAGCGTGGCCGAAATCGCCGCACTGTGTGTTGGTAGAGACGAAACATGCTGTGAGGGTAATGATTGAACGGGTTATTTGAAGAAAGCGCGTAACACCGAATTTTCGACAGTTGAGTTTTCGTGGACACATCTTAAAACCGAGCGATTATACCAAAATTTCTCTGTGAGGTTCTTTTTTTATACATATTTGAATATCTGCTTCAGTGGAAAAAGGGCTTAAGTTCCGAGCCACCGCTCCTAGCGCACAATACTTCTTAATGATAAAAGCCATGACCAAGGCACAAACTATAATTTTTAACTTTGTCATCAAGCACACACACTGGAACAAAAACACATTGGATCTAGTGTCCAGACTCTTAAAAACATCGACAAGAAAAAGTACTCTTGATTCAATCAGAATCTAGCTTAAATAAAAAACCAAGCCTCTTAATTTAAGCGGATTTCGTTTTGATTCAAGCAAAAATCCGATTGAATCAAGAGTATTTTTTCTTTTCAATGTTTTCAAGAGTCTGAACTCTAGATCCAATGTGGTTTTTTTTTCCCAGAGCATGCCTTTTAATGCTCGATACTTGAATATAAGTTCTGAAAATGACAGCACTAAGCGGTTTTATGTAAGAAGGACGTATCCTCCAAAATTGTAAATATTTTAACACTAGCCCAATCTCTTCGAGCCTGCTCGTGTGCCTGTGCTTTTATTACAGATCGTATATATGTAGAACGCTGATAAATATTTTTAAGCAGAAAGCGCAATTGTCGAAGAAATAGTTTTTTCATTTTTTGTCGAAACTTGACTCTTGGTGGTCAAGTGCGTCCCTCTTCAAATAACTCGTTCAATCCTTGGAAAGTAAGGTGGTAATGAGACCTCGACTGTTCGGCTATTTTTATTTCCCAGGAAATCTAGTGGCCAGCACCAAATCCCTAGGTTTTATGACCGTGCTTCTAGATCTACTAGTTGTGTCAGGAACATCTGGTACTGGTCAGCAGATTTCCTGGGAAACATGTTATACATGCATATGTATTATATATTAATATTACTAATACATAGCCAGATAGTCTGATACCCACCGCCACCAATGTGTAAGAACTTGAGAATTGCACCCTCAGCCTGGCCGAAATCGCCGCACTGCGTGCGGGCAGAGACGAAACAGGCGGTGAGTGCAAAATGCTCCTTAGGTACACTGGAAAAAAACACATTGGATCTAGAATCCAGACCCTTAAAAACATCGACAAGAAAAAATACTCTTGATTCAATCGGATTTTTGCTTAAATCAAGAACCAAGCCTCTTAATTTGAGCGGGTCTCTTTTTGATTTAAGCAAAAATCTGATTGGATCAAGAGTATTTTTTCTTGTCATTGTTTTCAAGAGTCTGGACTCTAGATCTAATGTGGTTTTTTTCCAGTGCATCATGTAGGCCATGTGTCTTTTAATAGATCCAATTTTGATATTATTTTCTCTTCAAGAATTGCATCTCACAATCCGACTCATTCAGACGTGTCGTTTGAGGATTGTGATTTCAGTCTACTAGGTGCATCGAGGTCCCCCCCCCCCCCCTAAAAAAACTGAGCTTGACCCCTCCCTTCACGTAAGATCCAATAAGACAAGTTCATAACCCCTCCCCGCTAAATGGTTCTGGTACTACTTGAATAGCCGCAACGAGATTCTCTCAGGGCCACATGTAGAAAAGTCCGGAAAAATTTACCCGTCCAAATTTTACCTTCATACTTGTGTCGCGTGCATTGAAGATTGCCTAAACGTTAGGGGCTGTAAGCGGAGCTGTATCATAATTATGTCCCGCGTTTTAAAAACTAGAACAGATTTAATAGTCGTACTGAATATTGAAAGGTTTTTTTCATTGTATGTATCTCACGGGGGATAATTGGACTGCATTTTGTAATTAGGAACTAAACACCTGACTCACATGAAAAAATACTTATCTACCTATGGAAATTAATGGCACATAGGTTCTTTCTAAAGTGAGCTGGCAATTGTAGTTTCTAATTGCAAAATGTAGTCCACTCATGATTGCCTAACCGCCAGGGGCTGTCGGCGGAAAAGTATTTTCATCCCGTGATTTTTAATACCGATCTGCATTAGATACTTTCACGCGCTACTTTTCGATGCCTACGATGCAGTGGCGTGCTTTGCGATATATCGATGGATCTGTCATTTGAACCTATGGAAAAGGATCGATTAACAGGGGGTTCGCAACGAACACCATAATAATCGATTTTTTACCACGGATTCAAATGGGGAAATATCGATAGTTGATCATTCACGCCACGCCACTGCTATACGATAACTATAATAATTTTGTCGATAGCAGTTGAATCGAGCTACGGATGCGAGCCAAATTTTTAGTTTTATCAGTAGATTTTTTTTTTTACTCTTTTCTGATGGCCAATTCATGATGTATGATGAGAGAGCCGCCCGATTTTAGGACTGACTTCGAATCTATCTGATATCTATTTACGAGTAATTTCATTCAATAATAATACTAGTACTGTCATAATAACTAATACTAATAGCTATCACTAAAAATATTAATAAGTATACCACCCCGAAATACTATTGGAGGATTTTATCCATCTCTGGTTTCAATACTAAGTATTTATGCATCTTAATACATGTGTCATTGTACTTAACTAGGGTTTTGATTTTCAAAGAAAATAAAATCTTGAAATTTCGCACTAAATGCTTCTCTGGAAAAATTGGAAAGACTTGGAAAAATGTACTTTAATCTACAGACTTTCAACTTCAGTGGTATACTACGATGAAAATGATGTTGAAAATTCACGCGCGTTCGTCGTTGAATAGTCAGTTTTCCGAACCAATACATTTGAGGACACTATTTTTTCAGTGTTGTCAGCTTTTCTTTTTTGTCATTAAGTAGCTACAGCTCTATAGCTAGTTAGCCTATCAGTTTAGACATTCTGACGATAACAAGAGATTTTTACTCCCTCAGCAGGTCATAGTCGAACATAGTCTTAACTTTGTTACGAATCTCTACTTAAGTTTTTGTGATCCTTAACAAGATATTATTGTCCATATGCGACACGTTGCTGAATATTTTCCAATGGCACACTTGTTTTTTTAAACACTTCTCTTGCTTTCACCTGCTTAAGAAATGTCTGATTTTGCTCTAGGGTTTCTCCACTTTGTGTTAATAACTTTATCACTTACTGCGAGAGCAAGCTTGTGAACTTGAAGTGGGGCTGATTATAGAGTTAACTTAGGTTGTGCGGCTTGCATACTCTTGCCTTAGAAAAATATGAAATATTTCACGGCGTCGTGCAACATATTGAAATATTTTCATGAAATTTCAAATCTTTCCAATCCTTTTTTTTTTCAAGGTACCCTTCATTAACTGCCTATAGCCAGCAGGGGCTGTCTGCGGCGTTTCCCAAGTACTGCCATCGTAAATCCCATTTTCTCGCCTACCCCAATTTAACCTTTTCTCAAGTCGCCGAGTTTGATCCATACTTACGGACCTCTCCATCGTGAACTTCGGTTGTAAATCTGGTGAAATACAAACGTAATTTTGACCGGTCGCAGTTTCAGCTCTTCCAAGCGGTTGAATTTGATTCGAATAGCAGAAGTGGATTCAAATTAACGTCATCGTTTTCCGTCCAGGATCGGATGCATTTATCTCTCCTCCCTCGACCCCGTGATATAAGATTTATTGAAAAATGAAAAATGTGACATCACTTACAATCTAATAATTTCAAGAGTGCAATTTTGGTTTTCGTCACTCGCTATTAACCTGCAAAAATGGTCGTGTTCTGAAGACATCGTTTCATTTGACGAATGTGTCAACTCATATTCAGGCGAATGTTAACAATAGCAACCTCTACATTCCATTTCAACGCAATCGTTGAATCATTCAGAACATTCATATTTACTCAGTGCTCTAAATGGACCACATCATTAGTATTTTGGAGCAACACTTCTTTGCACTACAAACATTCCGAATAAATGCTCGATTTGAATCCGATTATTAACTTTTTCGAGCAAGACTGCTTCCACAGTGCGAAAAATTTTGGATGAGTGTTTTATCATGAACTAAATATCATTGATGTTTTGCAGCGATCTTTTTCATTTTACGGTGTCAGCATTTTTGGCTGAACGTGCAATGAGCACAATATTACGAGTATTGTTGGTCAACTTTTGTATTGCAGTCAATCATGGGTGCAGATAGTTTTTCAGTGGGTTACTCTACGACTAAAGCACAAACACTCCTGCATGCACCATTTAACAGCGCCGTTAAAGTGATTTCAAAAAATGAGCGCGGTCGAAGCAACTTCAACAAAAAAATAAGAGCAGCTGCGGTAATTTACACTAAAATCAGTGCGCGAGCATTAATGTATACATATTTATCAAAATTGAAGCCAGCACCAGGAGCCAAGCTTTCAGCCAAGTTTTCAGCACAAAGGATGCACTTGTAATAATTTTAACTCGCCGACGCGCGACACCGCCGCGAATTTGACTCATCGTCGGCAATGAACGCGCGCACCGCATACAGCGCCTTCAACATGGTAGATATACTTCAAACGGAACACCGGAACGTATGTGCAACTGTGCACTAATTCGCCGACGCGCGATGCCGTGGCAAATTCGAATCATCGCCGGGTGCGCGCTCCATATACAACGCCTTCAACATGGTAGATATACTTCAAATGGAACACCGTTACACATACGTTCCTGTATGCAAATTGCCTATACTGAGCCTGCCGGCGCGCGGCGTATGTGCAGCTGTACAGTGTACACCTTCCACCGCGATCCACGGATCAGACAATCAAGCACATTCCGTCCGGCTGTAGTCAATGGCAATAAGTTTCGATATTATCAAGACGCCAAAATTCCTCCAATCGACAATCGTTCGGCTCAAAGCCCGAAAAATCGAGCAAAACCTCAGGATGCACGCTTTTTACCACGCCTTTCATTGATAGGAAGGTCAATCACTTCTTTTCTCTTCTATCTTTTCTCTTATTTTTTTCCGATGGTCTATTGGTTTCGTGACTGATATCTTCTCTAACGTGAAAGCGCGATGGCAAGAGTGCGAGGTTGATGCAACGGTCCAACGTCTGTCTCCCAGTCTACAGAGGTGAAGCCCAATCGCCGAATGCCGACCTAGTTTTAACTCAAACAAGATGAAAATCACTCGAGTTATAAAGATCGCAAGAGGAGGTGCATATTCTTAGAATGAGATGTGTCCAATTTCACTGGAACATCCTGAAGCCTATCGAAAGTCAATTTTAAAAGACAACATTTTCAGGTCGATAATGAGCCCATCATGACACAGCAACATTTACCAGCACATTGACGAGAAAGGTTGTATTCTTCTCTCGCAGGTGAATTCAATATACTATCGGAGAAGGCGTTCTCAGTCTTGGGCGAAGCCGCAACGAAGCACGAGGTATTATACTCCAAGAAGTCAGCCTTGGAGCACATCTTCAACATTGCAGGCGTCCCACGCAATACATGCCAGTTTCGGCGTGTCGGTGCCGATTACTCAAACTGCAGCATTGGCGTTTTCAATCTGGCTCGATTTTTGACAATCTGAAGTTACCATTGCCTGGAAGTCGCAGCCTTCTAATGAAAATTTCTTCAACTTGCTGTGCATGAATTTTTCGCAATTCTGCACAGTGAGAAATTTCAACACAAAAATTTGGGTAGTAACACACAAAATAATCCTCAATCACCGCAATCTTTACCAAAATCAGAAATTTCTTCAACTTGCTGTGCATGAATTTTTCGCAATTCTGCACAGTGAGAAATTTCAACACAAAAATTTGGGTATTAACACACAAAATAATCCTCAATCACCGCAATCTTTACCAAAATCAACACAGAATTTGTGTGGGTTTGTGTTTCACTTACAATATTAACCGAAAGTAACAAAAAAAAAACACATATTTTTATCAGTATGGTGCGTCTCAGCGGACGATGAATATATCTGCTGCTCAGGGAAGAGTTCGTCGTGGACAAGGTGTTATGCTAAGCAGAGTTATTGCTCGAAATTATTGACTCAGAACATGGAACTGTGACTGTCACTCATCGCGTGAACAAAACCAAACGACGACCATTTGACAAGAATATTCCTGAAATGTTCTCCTCGAATGGAAAAAGAAGTCGGAGACCAACAAAGCGAAGGATCGTGCAACATGAACTTGAACGGTGTGTGGATAGGAAGCATCTTGGCAACTTTTCGACGAAAGATAGAAACGGTGGCGTAGATTTTGGGGTTTCATGGCAGAATTTTTTCATTAATATAACTGATAGGATAGTAGAATCCGTGAACAGACTATATGTAAAGGGCCATTCATAAAATACTTAACGCTAAGTTTTGGATTTTGCCCCCCCCCCCCATCCTGTACCGCTTTAACATGTAAAAAAAAATGACTCGACATTCACCTCGACCCCAGTTACGTATTTTGTGAATGGACCCTGAAGTAAAATTAAAGTAGTTGTTGTAAACATGTAATGTAAAAAAAATAAATAAGAATGAAAGGCGATGAATATAAAAACGAAATTAAAAAAAAAAAAAAAAAAAAAAAAAAAAAAAAAAAAAAAAAAAAAAAAAAAAAAAAATAGAAAAAAAACGAAGGAAAGAAAAAAAACGAAGATGTATTAAAAAAAAAAAAAAAAAAAAAAAAAAAAAAAAAAAAAAAACTAGAAATAATACGAAAGAAAGAAAAAAACCAAGTAATATTAAAAAAAAAAAAAAAAAAAACCTAGAAAAAAAACGTAAGAAAGAAAGAAAAACGAAAGAAAGAAAAAACGAAGTAATGATAATAATAAGAAAAAACAACGCCGACGAATGTGTTTTTCTGTGAATGTCTGTAGCTCGGAGCCCAAGGGTCGTATCGACGTATCTGTAATGTGAAAGCTTCTTAGAAAATATGGTTATACTCTCCACTCCGTAAATTAATTTATCCGTATTATTAATCTGTAATTTAATTTCCAGATTTAAATTCATATCGTCCTCATTGAAGTATTTTAACCGTGTTTTTCAAACTTTTATTCATTAACTTGCAAGTTTGGTTCAGCATTTCGTAAATACTGTTATTTCAACCCGCCGAATTATATCAGTTACGACCCTTTGGCTCTGAATAATGAAATAATGTATTTCAGTCAAAAATCTTGCTGTGAAGCCTTGTACCGCCGGGCCAAGGAAGAACGCCGCATGCGCCATCAGGCGTTGCCAAATTCCCTTTGATATAACACGAATTTCCTGATAAACTTATGAATATTTTCCTTCCAATTTAACAGATAATTTTGTCCGTAATTTCACCTAAAGTACCTGAAAATTTCAGAAAAAAAAATTCATATCTTCTTTCAAACATAAACATTTTATTCGAGGAAATTTGGTAACTCTTGAATGTTCATACGGCGTTTTTCCTTAGCACGGCAGTATATAGGTGCCTTGGTGCCTGTCACTGCATTTTGTGGACGTTATAATTTTCGACATAAATTTGCGGAGAAAACAGCTCCTAGTTCTTACAGTGCTAGGACACTGGCCTTTTTTGGTAACAGTTATGATTTCAGCTTCGGTACCAATGATATTTTATTACCAGGGGTGGGTGGGCAGGCGAGAATATCGGGTAAAATCTCGGTGGACTGGTCGATATTTAGCATTCACACGGATCGCGATTGACTTCCTCATACAGCAAAAAAAAAAAAAAAAAAAAAAAAAAAAAAAAACTAGGTAAACTAGGTTGGTTCAAGCATTGATGGACCGATACTTCTGGTCATTTTTTGGGTCCCGCCGCCTTTTGTTTTTTCCTGGGACCCAAAGAATGATTACCACACAAGCACTATTGTATCTAAATTAGAATTTAGGGTTTGTTTTGAAAATGGACCTAAAAATAACGAGAATTAATTAAGATTCTCTTTACTTTGCGTGATGCTCCAACTACACTCACGTTCTAATGTAAGCACAGTGTTAGGTGTGATTCTGTTCATTACAATTACACCCCAGACTTTTCAACAGCCGTTTATTTGCGACTCTATGAAAAACCTAGTATCCATCAATAAAAATTATGATCATTACTTCATCGCCATTACTCTATGCTCTGCGACACCCTTCACTTTATTATTTTATTACGGGTTGAAGTTGCAAATCCTCCTATTGAAGCAATGTAGATGTTCTTTTTTTGTCACAGATCGTTGCAAAGATCTGCCGGGCCGGTTTTCATGATTTTTGGGGCCATCAATAAGAAATAGACCGCCTCAGACGAGCCCACTCTTTTCGGATTAACTCAGAGGAGCCCGCAAAGCGTTTCCCAGGGGTTGGGCTGCATAGTGGGGCGTACCCCTTTATTATCAGATTAATGAGTCATATTTTTTAATTTTTTTCTCAATTTATTTAAGTTTCCCTGCAATCGTATTTTTCTATGTTTTGGTTACCTCTGCATCTTTAAGCGTCAAATCAAAAATGGACGCTCTCCAACGTCTTATCGTTGGAACCGTCGTCTTGTTTCTCTTATTGTTGTTCATACAATATTTCCGAAGAATCTTGATGGAGGTGGTGGCTCATTTCGCGCTTTCAGCAAGGTTTGGATCCTAACGAGCATTGCGAGCGCAATAGCTTACAATGCGTAACATTTCACTCGCCGTGTAATCATATAATCGAAAAACAAGCAGGAGATTGACCTCATACCTCTCTACCCTCTCATATTCTTTCCTGGTTCAGTATTTATAAACGAGTTGTCTTGTGAAGACTCACCCAACTTTGCAGGATCTCCTGTCAACTTTTGTACTTGCGAATTTCTGACGCGACCGAAATTGGAAGAATCGTAAAATCTGCGCACACATTGGATTATGCCATCCATCTTCCGTGTTTAAAAAACGCTAAATTTCTGCATTAATCAAAGATTTATAAATAAAATTTTTCAAATTTTGTAAGTAGTCGACCGCGATGTTAGGTAAATTCACTTGTTTTATATTCGGACCCTCCTGGACTTTTGAAAGTTCCCCAATCTGCATTCAGTATCCACGTCCACGGCACAACACGTGTTGAAAGGAAGATGTGTTGTTTTGAAATATCCCAATTTTTAAACAAAAAGATAATTGTCATATCTTGTCATTGTTAATGTCATATCTTGAGAAGAATACTGCCGTGCCAAGGAAAAACGCCGCATGAACCCTCTGGCGTCGCCAATTTTATTTGATAAAAGACGAATTTCCTAGTGAATTTATGAACGTTTTCCTTCCAATTTTTCAGATAATTTGTTTCACAATTTCACTTAAAGTCCCTGAAAATTTCAAGGAAAAATATTCATAATTTTCCTCCAATATAAACATTTTATCAAAGGAAATTTGGCTACGCTCAAATGCTCATACGGCGTTCTTCCTTAGCACGGCAGAATACTTGTAGTTCCCATGATTCAGTCAAGACGGCTATTTTAGATTCAAATAAACATCGTGTAGTAAATAACTATCGTTTGCTGGACATCCTCACTTTTCTGGCATATCCAAATGCTTCCATTTTATCGCGTTTAATGTAAATATTGAACCTATACACTATATGTGATATAATTATCATGATGAAATAATTACATTTATTTTCACCCTTAAACTAAATTTTTATATTTTTGAATTTTCAACCATAATTTGAGGCCCCTGTTCAGAGAGCAGTTTTGGAAACAAAGATTTAAGTAAGAAGCCAAATAACACCAAATCCCTTTCTGTAGATCAAATCCAATGAAAGCAACTTCTTCGCAGAGGTCGCTTCTTTATGTTTAACTCTTGTGAAGATAATACCGTACGTCATTGGGTACGCTTCCTACCTATCTTGTTCCCCTTCACTTATTCAAAATGACAGCCCGAGTTTACCTTTTCTCAGTTTCGGTGTGGTTTCCCCTAGGTGTGATGTATCGTCGGCATGAATGAAAACTTACTTTTTAGGCAAAATTTTCATCATCATCAATTCTAATCGGATATA